>NW_027224957.1:0-27217 GCF_041296235.1 Equus asinus | reverse complement strand
GTCCATCTTCGTCGGTTTCAGAGGGTAGATTTCTCACTGTGGCTTTTTTGGCCAGGTCTGCACGCCCTTGTGTTTTTTTTTCTGCTTAAAGGTTGCAACCTGAGCTAGCTTCTTTTGCCCATGTCCCTCAGTTTCAGAGGGTGGATTTCTCCGTGTTGCTTTTTCCCCAGGCCTCCACGCCCTTGTGTGTTTCTTTTGCTTAACGATTGCCACCTGAGCTAGGCACTGTTGCCCTGCTTCCTCAGTTTCAGAGGGTACCTTTTTCAGGGTTGCTTTTTCACCGGGTCTCCTCGCCATTGTATTTTTTTATCTTATTTTTTTTGCTTAAAGATTGCCACCTGAGCTAGCCTCTGTTGCGCTTCTTTCTCAGTTCTAGAGGGTAGATTTCTCCGTGTTGCTTTTTCCCCAGGTCTCCACGCACTTCCTTTTATTTTTCCTTAAAAATTGCCACCTGAGCTAGCCTCTGTTGTCCATCTTCGTCGGTTTCAGAGGGTAGATTTCTCACTGTGGCTTTTTTGCCAGGTCTGCACGCCCTTGTGTTTTTTTTCTGCTTAAAGGTTGCAACCTGAGCTAGCTTCTTTTGCCCATGTCCCTCAGTTTCAGAGGGTGGATTTCTCCGTGTTGCTTTTTCCCCAGGCCTCCACGCCCTTGTGTGTTTCTTTTGCTTAAAGATTGCCACCTGAAGCCAGCCTCTCTTGCCCATCTTCCTCAGTTTCAGAGGGTAGATATTTCAGGGTTGCTTTTTCCCCAGGTCTCCACGCCTTTGTGTTTTGTTTTTGCTTAACGATTGCCACCTGAGCTAGCCTCTCTTGCCCATGTTCCTCAGTTTCAGAGGGTAGATATTTCAGGGTTGCTTTGTCCCCAGGGCTCCACGCCTTTGTGCTTTGTTTTTGCTTAAGGATTGCCACCTGAGGTAGCCTCTCTTGCCCATCTTCCTCAGTTTCAGAGGGTGGATTTCTCCGTGTTGCTTTTTCCCCAGGTCTCCACGCCCTTGTGTGTTTCTTTTGCTTAAAGATTGCCACCTGAGCTAGCCTCTGTTGCCCATCTTCGTCCGTTTCAGAGGGTGGATTTCTCAGTGTTGCCTTTTCGCCAGCTCCCCACGCCCTTGTGTGTTTCTTTTGCTTAAAGATTGTCACCTGAGCTAGGCACTGTTGCCCTGCTTCCTCAGTTTCAGAGGGTACCTTTTTCAGGGTTGCTTTTTCACCGGGTCTCCTCGCCATTGTATTTTTTTATCTTATTTTTTTTGCTTAAAGATTGCCACCTGAGCTAGCCTCTGTTGCGCTTCTTTCTCAGTTCTAGAGGGTAGATTTCTCCGTGTTGCTTTTTCCCCAGGTCTCCACGCACTTCCTTTTATTTTTCCTTAAAAATTGCCACCTGAGCTAGCCTCTGTTGTCCATCTTCGTCGGTTTCAGAGGGTAGATTTCTCACTGTGGCTTTTTTGCCAGGTCTGCACGCCCTTGTGTTTTTTTTCTGCTTAAAGGTTGCAACCTGAGCTAGCTTCTTTTGCCCATGTCCCTCAGTTTCAGAGGGTGGATTTCTCCGTGTTGCTTTTTCCCCAGGCCTCCACGCCCTTGTGTGTTTCTTTTGCTTAACGATTGCCACCTGAGCTAGCCTCTGTTGCCCATCTTCGTCCGTTTCAGAGGGTGGATTTCTCAGTGTTGCCTTTTCCCCAGCTCCCCACGCCCTTGTGTGTTTCTTTTGCTTAAAGATTGCCACCTGAAGCCAGCCTCTCTTGCCCATCTTCCTCAGTTTCAGAGGGTAGATATTTCAGGGTTGCTTTTTCCCCAGGTCTCCACGCCTTTGGGTTTTGTTTTTGCTTAACGATTACCACCTGAGCTAGCCTCGCTTGCCCATCTTCCTGAGTTTCAGAGGGTCGATATCTCCGTGTTGCTGTTTCCCCAGGTCTCCACGCCCTTGTGTGTTTCTTTTGCTTAACGTTTGCCACCTGAAGCCAGCCTCTCTTGCCCATCTTCCTCAGTTTCAGAGGGTAGATATTTCAGGGTTGCTTTTTCCCCAGGTCTCCACGCCTTTGTGTTTTGTTTTTGCTTAACGAGTGCCACCTGAGCTAGCCTCTCTTGCCCATGTTCCTCAGTTTCAGAGGGTAGATATTTCAGGGTTGCTTTGTCCCCAGGGCTCCACGCCTTTGTGCTTTGTTTTTGCTTAAGGATTGCCACCTGAGGTAGCCTCTCTTGCCCATCTTCCTCAGTTTCAGAGGGTGGATTTCTCCGTGTTGCTTTTTCCCCAGGTCTCCACGCCCTTGTGTGTTTCTTTTGCTTAAAGATTGCCACCTGAGCTAGCCTCTGTTGCCCATCTTCGTCCGTTTCAGAGGGTGGATTTCTCAGTGTTGCCTTTTCGCCAGCTCCCCACGCCCTTGTGTGTTTCTTTTGCTTAAAGATTGTCACCTGAGCTAGGCACTGTTGCCCTGCTTCCTCAGTTTCAGAGGGTACCTTTTTCAGGGTTGCTTTTTCACCGGGTCTCCTCGCCATTGTATTTTTTTATCTTATTTTTTTTGCTTAAAGATTGCCACCTGAGCTAGCCTCTGTTGCGCTTCTTTCTCAGTTCTAGAGGGTAGATTTCTCCGTGTTGCTTTTTCCCCAGGTCTCCACGCACTTCCTTTTATTTTTCCTTAAAAATTGCCACCTGAGCTAGCCTCTGTTGTCCATCTTCGTCGGTTTCAGAGGGTAGATTTCTCACTGTGGCTTTTTTGCCAGGTCTGCACGCCCTTGTGTTTTTTTTCTGCTTAAAGGTTGCAACCTGAGCTAGCTTCTTTTGCCCATGTCCCTCAGTTTCAGAGGGTGGATTTCTCCGTGTTGCTTTTTCCCCAGGCCTCCACGCCCTTGTGTGTTTCTTTTGCTTAACGATTGCCACCTGAGCTAGCCTCTGTTGCCCATCTTCGTCCGTTTCAGAGGGTGGATTTCTCAGTGTTGCCTTTTCCCCAGCTCCCCACGCCCTTGTGTGTTTCTTTTGCTTAAAGATTGCCACCTGAGCTAGCCTCTGTTGTCCATCTTCGTCGGTTTCAGAGGGTAGATTTCTCACTGTTGCTTTTTTGCCAGGTCTGCACGCACTTGTGTTTTTTTCTGCTTAAAGGTTGCAACCTGAGCTAGCTTCTTTTGCCCATGTCCCTCAGTTTCAGAGGGTGGATTTCTCCGTGTTGCTTTTTCCCCAGGCCTCCACGCCCTTGTGTGTTTCTTTTGCTTAAAGATTGCCACCTGAAGCCAGCCTCTCTTGCCCATCCTCCTCAGTTTCAGAGGGTAGATATTTCAGGGTTGCTTTTTCCCCAGGTCTCCACGCCTTTGTGTTTTGTTTTTGCTTAACGAGTGCCACCTGAGCTAGCCTCTCTTGCCCATGTTCCTCAGTTTCAGAGGGTAGATATTTCAGGGTTGCTTTGTCCCCAGGGCTCCACGCCTTTGTGCTTTGTTTTTGCTTAAGGATTGCCACCTGAGGTAGCCTCTCTTGCCCATCTTCCTCAGTTTCAGAGGGTGGATTTCTCCGTGTTGCTTTTTCCCCAGGTCTCCACGCCCTTGTGTGTTTCTTTTGCTTAAAGATTGCCACCTGAGCTAGCCTCTGTTGCCCATCTTCGTCCGTTTCAGAGGGTGGATTTCTCAGTGTTGCCTTTTCGCCAGCTCCCCACGCCCTTGTGTGTTTCTTTTGCTTAAAGATTGTCACCTGAGCTAGGCACTGTTGCCCTGCTTCCTCAGTTTCAGAGGGTACCTTTTTCAGGGTTGCTTTTTCACCGGGTCTCCTCGCCATTGTATTTTTTTATCTTATTTTTTTTGCTTAAAGATTGCCACCTGAGCTAGCCTCTGTTGCGCTTCTTTCTCAGTTCTAGAGGGTAGATTTCTCCGTGTTGCTTTTTCCCCAGGTCTCCACGCACTTCCTTTTATTTTTCCTTAAAAATTGCCACCTGAGCTAGCCTCTGTTGTCCATCTTCGTCGGTTTCAGAGGGTAGATTTCTCACTGTGGCTTTTTTGCCAGGTCTGCACGCCCTTGTGTTTTTTTTCTGCTTAAAGGTTGCAACCTGAGCTAGCTTCTTTTGCCCATGTCCCTCAGTTTCAGAGGGTGGATTTCTCCGTGTTGCTTTTTCCCCAGGCCTCCACGCCCTTGTGTGTTTCTTTTGCTTAACGATTGCCACCTGAGCTAGCCTCTGTTGCCCATCTTCGTCCGTTTCAGAGGGTGGATTTCTCAGTGTTGCCTTTTCCCCAGCTCCCCACGCCCTTGTGTGTTTCTTTTGCTTAAAGATTGCCACCTGAAGCCAGCCTCTCTTGCCCATCTTCCTCAGTTTCAGAGGGTAGATATTTCAGGGTTGCTTTTTCCCCAGGTCTCCACGCCTTTGGGTTTTGTTTTTGCTTAACGATTACCACCTGAGCTAGCCTCGCTTGCCCATCTTCCTGAGTTTCAGAGGGTCGATATCTCCGTGTTGCTGTTTCCCCAGGTCTCCACGCCCTTGTGTGTTTCTTTTGCTTAACGTTTGCCACCTGAAGCCAGCCTCTCTTGCCCATCTTCCTCAGTTTCAGAGGGTAGATATTTCAGGGTTGCTTTTTCCCCAGGTCTCCACGCCTTTGTGTTTTGTTTTTGCTTAACGAGTGCCACCTGAGCTAGCCTCTCTTGCCCATGTTCCTCAGTTTCAGAGGGTAGATATTTCAGGGTTGCTTTGTCCCCAGGGCTCCACGCCTTTGTGCTTTGTTTTTGCTTAAGGATTGCCACCTGAGGTAGCCTCTCTTGCCCATCTTCCTCAGTTTCAGAGGGTGGATTTCTCCGTGTTGCTTTTTCCCCAGGTCTCCACGCCCTTGTGTGTTTCTTTTGCTTAAAGATTGCCACCTGAGCTAGCCTCTGTTGCCCATCTTCGTCCGTTTCAGAGGGTGGATTTCTCAGTGTTGCCTTTTCGCCAGCTCCCCACGCCCTTGTGTGTTTCTTTTGCTTAAAGATTGTCACCTGAGCTAGGCACTGTTGCCCTGCTTCCTCAGTTTCAGAGGGTACCTTTTTCAGGGTTGCTTTTTCACCGGGTCTCCTCGCCATTGTATTTTTTTATCTTATTTTTTTTGCTTAAAGATTGCCACCTGAGCTAGCCTCTGTTGCGCTTCTTTCTCAGTTCTAGAGGGTAGATTTCTCCGTGTTGCTTTTTCCCCAGGTCTCCACGCACTTCCTTTTATTTTTCCTTAAAAATTGCCACCTGAGCTAGCCTCTGTTGTCCATCTTCGTCGGTTTCAGAGGGTAGATTTCTCACTGTGGCTTTTTTGCCAGGTCTGCACGCCCTTGTGTTTTTTTTCTGCTTAAAGGTTGCAACCTGAGCTAGCTTCTTTTGCCCATGTCCCTCAGTTTCAGAGGGTGGATTTCTCCGTGTTGCTTTTTCCCCAGGCCTCCACGCCCTTGTGTGTTTCTTTTGCTTAACGATTGCCACCTGAGCTAGCCTCTGTTGCCCATCTTCGTCCGTTTCAGAGGGTGGATTTCTCAGTGTTGCCTTTTCCCCAGCTCCCCACGCCCTTGTGTGTTTCTTTTGCTTAAAGATTGCCACCTGAGCTAGCCTCTGTTGTCCATCTTCGTCGGTTTCAGAGGGTAGATTTCTCACTGTTGCTTTTTTGCCAGGTCTGCACGCACTTGTGTTTTTTTCTGCTTAAAGGTTGCAACCTGAGCTAGCTTCTTTTGCCCATGTCCCTCAGTTTCAGAGGGTGGATTTCTCCGTGTTGCTTTTTCCCCAGGCCTCCACGCCCTTGTGTGTTTCTTTTGCTTAAAGATTGCCACCTGAAGCCAGCCTCTCTTGCCCATCCTCCTCAGTTTCAGAGGGTAGATATTTCAGGGTTGCTTTTTCCCCAGGTCTCCACGCCTTTGTGTTTTGTTTTTGCTTAACGAGTGCCACCTGAGCTAGCCTCTCTTGCCCATGTTCCTCAGTTTCAGAGGGTAGATATTTCAGGGTTGCTTTGTCCCCAGGGCTCCACGCCTTTGTGCTTTGTTTTTGCTTAAGGATTGCCACCTGAGGTAGCCTCTCTTGCCCATCTTCCTCAGTTTCAGAGGGTGGATTTCTCCGTGTTGCTTTTTCCCCAGGTCTCCACGCCCTTGTGTGTTTCTTTTGCTTAAAGATTGCCACCTGAGCTAGCCTCTGTTGCCCATCTTCGTCCGTTTCAGAGGGTGGATTTCTCAGTGTTGCCTTTTCGCCAGCTCCCCACGCCCTTGTGTGTTTCTTTTGCTTAAAGATTGTCACCTGAGCTAGGCACTGTTGCCCTGCTTCCTCAGTTTCAGAGGGTACCTTTTTCAGGGTTGCTTTTTCACCGGGTCTCCTCGCCATTGTATTTTTTTATCTTATTTTTTTTGCTTAAAGATTGCCACCTGAGCTAGCCTCTGTTGCGCTTCTTTCTCAGTTCTAGAGGGTAGATTTCTCCGTGTTGCTTTTTCCCCAGGTCTCCACGCACTTCCTTTTATTTTTCCTTAAAAATTGCCACCTGAGCTAGCCTCTGTTGTCCATCTTCGTCGGTTTCAGAGGGTAGATTTCTCACTGTGGCTTTTTTGCCAGGTCTGCACGCCCTTGTGTTTTTTTTCTGCTTAAAGGTTGCAACCTGAGCTAGCTTCTTTTGCCCATGTCCCTCAGTTTCAGAGGGTGGATTTCTCCGTGTTGCTTTTTCCCCAGGTCTCCACGCCCTTGTGTGTTTCTTTTGCTTAAAGATTGCCACCTGAGCTAGCCTCTGTTGCCCATCTTCGTCCGTTTCAGAGGGTGGATTTCTCAGTGTTGCCTTTTCGCCAGCTCCCCACGCCCTTGTGTGTTTCTTTTGCTTAAAGATTGTCACCTGAGCTAGGCACTGTTGCCCTGCTTCCTCAGTTTCAGAGGGTACCTTTTTCAGGGTTGCTTTTTCACCGGGTCTCCTCGCCATTGTATTTTTTTATCTTATTTTTTTTGCTTAAAGATTGCCACCTGAGCTACCCTCTGTTGCGCTTCTTGCTCAGTTCTAGAGGGTAGATTTCTCCGTGTTGCTTTTTCCCCAGGTCTCCACGCACTTCCTTTTATTTTTCCTTAAAAATTGCCACCTGAGCTAGCCTCTGTTGTCCATCTTCGTCGGTTTCAGAGGGTAGATTTCTCACTGTTGCTTTTTTGCCAGGTCTGCACGCCCTTGTGTTTTTTTTCTGCTTAAAGGTTGCAACCTGAGCTAGCTTCTTTTGCCCATGTCCCTCAGTTTCAGAGGGTGGATTTCTCCGTGTTGCTTTTTCCCCAGGCCTCCACGCCCTTGTGTGTTTCTTTTGCTTAACGATTGCCACCTGAGCTAGCCTCTGTTGCCCATCTTCGTCCGTTTCAGAGGGTGGATTTCTCAGTGTTGCCTTTTCCCCAGCTCCCCACGCCCTTGTGTGTTTCTTTTGCTTAAAGATTGCCACCTGAGCTAGCCTCTGTTGTCCATCTTCGTCGGTTTCAGAGGGTAGATTTCTCACTGTTGCTTTTTTGCCAGGTCTGCACGCCCTTGTGTTTTTTTCTGCTTAAAGGTTGCAACCTGAGCTAGCTTCTTTTGCCCATGTCCCTCAGTTTCAGAGGGTGGATTTCTCCGTGTTGCTTTTTCCCCAGGCCTCCACGCCCTTGTGTGTTTCTTTTGCTTAAAGATTGCCACCTGAAGCCAGCCTCTCTTGCCCATCTTCCTCAGTTTCAGAGGGTAGATATTTCAGGGTTGCTTTTTCCCCAGGTCTCCACGCCTTTGTGTTTTGTTTTTGCTTAACGAGTGCCACCTGAGCTAGCCTCTCTTGCCCATGTTCCTCAGTTTCAGAGGGTAGATATTTCAGGGTTGCTTTGTCCCCAGGGCTCCACGCCTTTGTGCTTTGTTTTTGCTTAAGGATTGCCACCTGAGGTAGCCTCTCTTGCCCATCTTCCTCAGTTTCAGAGGGTGGATTTCTCCGTGTTGCTTTTTCCCCAGGTCTCCACGCCCTTGTGTGTTTCTTTTGCTTAAAGATTGCCACCTGAGCTAGCCTCTGTTGCCCATCTTCGTCCGTTTCAGAGGGTGGATTTCTCAGTGTTGCCTTTTCGCCAGCTCCCCACGCCCTTGTGTGTTTCTTTTGCTTAAAGATTGTCACCTGAGCTAGGCACTGTTGCCCTGCTTCCTCAGTTTCAGAGGGTACCTTTTTCAGGGTTGCTTTTTCACCGGGTCTCCTCGCCATTGTATTTTTTTATCTTATTTTTTTTGCTTAAAGATTGCCACCTGAGCTAGCCTCTGTTGCGCTTCTTTCTCAGTTCTAGAGGGTAGATTTCTCCGTGTTGCTTTTTCCCCAGGTCTCCACGCACTTCCTTTTATTTTTCCTTAAAAATTGCCACCTGAGCTAGCCTCTGTTGTCCATCTTCGTCGGTTTCAGAGGGTAGATTTCTCACTGTGGCTTTTTTGCCAGGTCTGCACGCCCTTGTGTTTTTTTTCTGCTTAAAGGTTGCAACCTGAGCTAGCTTCTTTTGCCCATGTCCCTCAGTTTCAGAGGGTGGATTTCTCCGTGTTGCTTTTTCCCCAGGCCTCCACGCCCTTGTGTGTTTCTTTTGCTTAAAGATTGCCACCTGAAGCCAGCCTCTCTTGCCCATCTTCCTCAGTTTCAGAGGGTAGATATTTCAGGGTTGCTTTTTCCCCAGGTCTCCACGCCTTTGTGTTTTGTTTTTGCTTAACGAGTGCCACCTGAGCTAGCCTCTCTTGCCCATGTTCCTCAGTTTCAGAGGGTAGATATTTCAGGGTTGCTTTGTCCCCAGGGCTCCACGCCTTTGTGCTTTGTTTTTGCTTAAGGATTGCCACCTGAGGTAGCCTCTCTTGCCCATCTTCCTCAGTTTCAGAGGGTGGATTTCTCCGTGTTGCTTTTTCCCCAGGTCTCCACGCCCTTGTGTGTTTCTTTTGCTTAAAGATTGCCACCTGAGCTAGCCTCTGTTGCCCATCTTCGTCCGTTTCAGAGGGTGGATTTCTCAGTGTTGCCTTTTCGCCAGCTCCCCACGCCCTTGTGTGTTTCTTTTGCTTAAAGATTGTCACCTGAGCTAGGCACTGTTGCCCTGCTTCCTCAGTTTCAGAGGGTACCTTTTTCAGGGTTGCTTTTTCACCGGGTCTCCTCGCCATTGTATTTTTTTATCTTATTTTTTTTGCTTAAAGATTGCCACCTGAGCTAGCCTCTGTTGCGCTTCTTGCTCAGTTCTAGAGGGTAGATTTCTCCGTGTTGCTTTTTCCCCAGGTCTCCACGCACTTCCTTTTATTTTTCCTTAAAAATTGCCACCTGAGCTAGCCTCTGTTGTCCATCTTCGTCGGTTTCAGAGGGTAGATTTCTCACTGTGGCTTTTTTGCCAGGTCTGCACGCCCTTGTGTTTTTTTTCTGCTTAAAGGTTGCAACCTGAGCTAGCTTCTTTTGCCCATGTCCCTCAGTTTCAGAGGGTGGATTTCTCCGTGTTGCTTTTTCCCCAGGCCTCCACGCCCTTGTGTGTTTCTTTTGCTTAACGATTGCCACCTGAGCTAGCCTCTGTTGCCCATCTTCGTCCGTTTCAGAGGGTGGATTTCTCAGTGTTGCCTTTTCCCCAGCTCCCCACGCCCTTGTGTGTTTCTTTTGCTTAAAGATTGCCACCTGAAGCCAGCCTCTCTTGCCCATCTTCCTCAGTTTCAGAGGGTAGATATTTCAGGGTTGCTTTTTCCCCAGGTCTCCACGCCTTTGGGTTTTGTTTTTGCTTAACGATTGCCACCTGAGCTAGCCTCTCTTGCCCATCTTCCTGAGTTTCAGAGGGTCGATATCTCCGTGTTGCTGCTTCCCCAGGTCTCCACGCCCTTGTGTGTTTCTTTTGCTTAACGTTTGCCACCTGAAGCCAGCCTCTCTTGCCCATCTTCCTCAGTTTCAGAGGGTAGATATTTCAGGGTTGCTTTTTCCCCAGGTCTCCACGCCTTTGTGTTTTGTTTTTGCTTAACGAGTGCCACCTGAGCTAGCCTCTCTTGCCCATGTTCCTCAGTTTCAGAGGGTAGATATTTCAGGGTTGCTTTGTCCCCAGGGCTCCACGCCTTTGTGCTTTGTTTTTGCTTAAGGATTGCCACCTGAGGTAGCCTCTCTTGCCCATCTTCCTCAGTTTCAGAGGGTGGATTTCTCCGTGTTGCTTTTTCCCCAGGTCTCCACGCCCTTGTGTGTTTCTTTTGCTTAAAGATTGCCACCTGAGCTAGCCTCTGTTGCCCATCTTCGTCCGTTTCAGAGGGTGGATTTCTCAGTGTTGCCTTTTCGCCAGCTCCCCACGCCCTTGTGTGTTTCTTTTGCTTAAAGATTGTCACCTGAGCTAGGCACTGTTGCCCTGCTTCCTCAGTTTCAGAGGGTACCTTTTTCAGGGTTGCTTTTTGACCGGGTCTCCTCGCCATTGTATTTTTTTATCTTATTTTTTTTGCTTAAAGATTGCCACCTGAGCTAGCCTCTGTTGCGCTTCTTTCTCAGTTCTAGAGGGTAGATTTCTCCGTGTTGCTTTTTCCCCAGGTCTCCACGCACTTCCTTTTATTTTTCCTTAAAAATTGCCACCTGAGCTAGCCTCTGTTGTCCATCTTCGTCGGTTTCAGAGGGTAGATTTCTCACTGTGGCTTTTTTGCCAGGTCTGCACGCCCTTGTGTTTTTTTTCTGCTTAAAGGTTGCAACCTGAGCTAGCTTCTTTTGCCCATGTCCCTCAGTTTCAGAGGGTGGATTTCTCCGTGTTGCTTTTTCCCCAGGCCTCCACGCCCTTGTGTGTTTCTTTTGCTTAAAGATTGCCACCTGAAGCCAGCCTCTCTTGCCCATCTTCCTCAGTTTCAGAGGGTAGATATTTCAGGGTTGCTTTTTCCCCAGGTCTCCACGCCTTTGTGTTTTGTTTTTGCTTAACGAGTGCCACCTGAGCTAGCCTCTCTTGCCCATGTTCCTCAGTTTCAGAGGGTAGATATTTCAGGGTTGCTTTGTCCCCAGGTCTCCATGCCTTTGGGTTTTGTTTTTGCTTAACGATTGCCACCTGAGGTAGCCTCTGTTGCCCATCTTCGTCCGTTTCAGAGGGTGGATTTCTCAGTGTTGCCTTTTCCCCAGCTCCCCACGCCCTTGTGTGTTTCTTTTGCTTAAAGATTGTCACCTGAGCTAGGCACTGTTGCCCTGCTTCCTCAGTTTCAGAGGGTACCTTTTTCAGGGTTGCTTTTTCACCGGGTCTCCTCGCCATTGTATTTTTTTATCTTATTTTTTTTGCTTAAAGATTGCCACCTGAGCTAGCCTCTGTTGCGCTTCTTTCTCAGTTCTAGAGGGTAGATTTCTCCGTGTTGCTTTTTCCCCAGGTCTCCACGCACTTCCTTTTATTTTTCCTTAAAAATTGCCACCTGAGCTAGCCTCTGTTGTCCATCTTCGTCGGTTTCAGAGGGTAGATTTCTCACTGTGGCTTTTTTGCCAGGTCTGCACGCCCTTGTGTTTTTTTTCTGCTTAAAGGTTGCAACCTGAGCTAGCTTCTTTTGCCCATGTCCCTCAGTTTCAGAGGGTGGATTTCTCCGTGTTGCTTTTTCCCCAGGCCTCCACGCCCTTGTGTGTTTCTTTTGCTTAAAGATTGCCACCTGAAGCCAGCCTCTCTTGCCCATCTTCCTCAGTTTCAGAGGGTAGATATTTCAGGGTTGCTTTTTCCCCAGGTCTCCACGCCTTTGTGTTTTGTTTTTGCTTAACGAGTGCCACCTGAGCTAGCCTCTCTTGCCCATGTTCCTCAGTTTCAGAGGGTAGATATTTCAGGGTTGCTTTGTCCCCAGGGCTCCACGCCTTTGTGCTTTGTTTTTGCTTAAGGATTGCCACCTGAGGTAGCCTCTCTTGCCCATCTTCCTCAGTTTCAGAGGGTGGATTTCTCCGTGTTGCTTTTTCCCCAGGTCTCCACGCCCTTGTGTGTTTCTTTTGCTTAAAGATTGCCACCTGAGCTAGCCTCTGTTGCCCATCTTCGTCCGTTTCAGAGGGTGGATTTCTCAGTGTTGCCTTTTCGCCAGCTCCCCACGCCCTTGTGTGTTTCTTTTGCTTAAAGATTGTCACCTGAGCTAGGCACTGTTGCCCTGCTTCCTCAGTTTCAGAGGGTACCTTTTTCAGGGTTGCTTTTTGACCGGGTCTCCTCGCCATTGTATTTTTTTATCTTATTTTTTTTGCTTAAAGATTGCCACCTGAGCTAGCCTCTGTTGCGCTTCTTTCTCAGTTCTAGAGGGTAGATTTCTCCGTGTTGCTTTTTCCCCAGGTCTCCACGCACTTCCTTTTATTTTTCCTTAAAAATTGCCACCTGAGCTAGCCTCTGTTGTCCATCTTCGTCGGTTTCAGAGGGTAGATTTCTCACTGTGGCTTTTTTGCCAGGTCTGCACGCCCTTGTGTTTTTTTTCTGCTTAAAGGTTGCAACCTGAGCTAGCTTCTTTTGCCCATGTCCCTCAGTTTCAGAGGGTGGATTTCTCCGTGTTGCTTTTTCCCCAGGCCTCCACGCCCTTGTGTGTTTCTTTTGCTTAAAGATTGCCACCTGAAGCCAGCCTCTCTTGCCCATCTTCCTCAGTTTCAGAGGGTAGATATTTCAGGGTTGCTTTTTCCCCAGGTCTCCACGCCTTTGTGTTTTGTTTTTGCTTAACGAGTGCCACCTGAGCTAGCCTCTCTTGCCCATGTTCCTCAGTTTCAGAGGGTAGATATTTCAGGGTTGCTTTGTCCCCAGGTCTCCATGCCTTTGGGTTTTGTTTTTGCTTAACGATTGCCACCTGAGGTAGCCTCTGTTGCCCATCTTCGTCCGTTTCAGAGGGTGGATTTCTCAGTGTTGCCTTTTCCCCAGCTCCCCACGCCCTTGTGTGTTTCTTTTGCTTAAAGATTGTCACCTGAGCTAGGCACTGTTGCCCTGCTTCCTCAGTTTCAGAGGGTACCTTTTTCAGGGTTGCTTTTTCACCGGGTCTCCTCGCCATTGTATTTTTTTATCTTATTTTTTTTGCTTAAAGATTGCCACCTGAGCTAGCCTCTGTTGCGCTTCTTTCTCAGTTCTAGAGGGTAGATTTCTCCGTGTTGCTTTTTCCCCAGGTCTCCACGCACTTCCTTTTATTTTTCCTTAAAAATTGCCACCTGAGCTAGCCTCTGTTGTCCATCTTCGTCGGTTTCAGAGGGTAGATTTCTCACTGTGGCTTTTTTGCCAGGTCTGCACGCCCTTGTGTTTTTTTTCTGCTTAAAGGTTGCAACCTGAGCTAGCTTCTTTTGCCCATGTCCCTCAGTTTCAGAGGGTGGATTTCTCCGTGTTGCTTTTTCCCCAGGCCTCCACGCCCTTGTGTGTTTCTTTTGCTTAAAGATTGCCACCTGAAGCCAGCCTCTCTTGCCCATCTTCCTCAGTTTCAGAGGGTAGATATTTCAGGGTTGCTTTTTCCCCAGGTCTCCACGCCTTTGTGTTTTGTTTTTGCTTAACGAGTGCCACCTGAGCTAGCCTCTCTTGCCCATGTTCCTCAGTTTCAGAGGGTAGATATTTCAGGGTTGCTTTGTCCCCAGGTCTCCATGCCTTTGGGTTTTGTTTTTGCTTAACGATTGCCACCTGAGGTAGCCTCTGTTGCCCATCTTCGTCCGTTTCAGAGGGTGGATTTCTCAGTGTTGCCTTTTCCCCAGCTCCCCACGCCCTTGTGTGTTTCTTTTGCTTAAAGATTGTCACCTGAGCTAGGCACTGTTGCCCTGCTTCCTCAGTTTCAGAGGGTACCTTTTTCAGGGTTGCTTTTTCACCGGGTCTCCTCGCCATTGTATTTTTTTATCTTATTTTTTTTGCTTAAAGATTGCCACCTGAGCTAGCCTCTGTTGCGCTTCTTTCTCAGTTCTAGAGGGTAGATTTCTCCGTGTTGCTTTTTCCCCAGGTCTCCACGCACTTCCTTTTATTTTTCCTTAAAAATTGCCACCTGAGCTAGCCTCTGTTGTCCATCTTCGTCGGTTTCAGAGGGTAGATTTCTCACTGTGGCTTTTTTGCCAGGTCTGCACGCCCTTGTGTTTTTTTTCTGCTTAAAGGTTGCAACCTGAGCTAGCTTCTTTTGCCCATGTCCCTCAGTTTCAGAGGGTGGATTTCTCCGTGTTGCTTTTTCCCCAGGCCTCCACGCCCTTGTGTGTTTCTTTTGCTTAAAGATTGCCACCTGAAGCCAGCCTCTCTTGCCCATCTTCCTCAGTTTCAGAGGGTAGATATTTCAGGGTTGCTTTTTCCCCAGGTCTCCACGCCTTTGTGTTTTGTTTTTGCTTAACGATTGCCACCTGAGCTAGCCTCTCTTGCCCATGTTCCTCAGTTTCAGAGGGTAGATATTTCAGGGTTGCTTTGTCCCCAGGGCTCCACGCCTTTGTGCTTTGTTTTTGCTTAAGGATTGCCACCTGAGGTAGCCTCTCTTGCCCATCTTCCTCAGTTTCAGAGGGTGGATTTCTCCGTGTTGCTTTTTCCCCAGGTCTCCACGCCCTTGTGTGTTTCTTTTGCTTAAAGATTGCCACCTGAGCTAGCCTCTGTTGCCCATCTTCGTCCGTTTCAGAGGGTGGATTTCTCAGTGTTGCCTTTTCGCCAGCTCCCCACGCCCTTGTGTGTTTCTTTTGCTTAAAGATTGTCACCTGAGCTAGGCACTGTTGCCCTGCTTCCTCAGTTTCAGAGGGTACCTTTTTCAGGGTTGCTTTTTCACCGCGTCTCCTCGCCATTGTATTTTTTTATCTTATTTTTTTTGCTTAAAGATTGCCACCTGAGCTAGCCTCTGTTGCGCTTCTTTCTCAGTTCTAGAGGGTAGATTTCTCCGTGTTGCTTTTTCCCCAGGTCTCCACGCACTTCCTTTTATTTTTCCTTAAAAATTGCCACCTGAGCTAGCCTCTGTTGTCCATCTTCGTCGGTTTCAGAGGGTAGATTTCTCACTGTTGCTTTTTTGCCAGGTCTGCACGCCCTTGTGTTTTTTTTCTGCTTAAAGGTTGCAACCTGAGCTAGCTTCTTTTGCCCATGTCCCTCAGTTTCAGAGGGTGGATTTCTCCGTGTTGCTTTTTCCCCAGGCCTCCACGCCCTTGTGTGTTTCTTTTGCTTAAAGATTGCCACCTGAAGCCAGCCTCTCTTGCCCATCTTCCTCAGTTTCAGAGGGTAGATATTTCAGGGTTGCTTTTTCCCCAGGTCTCCACGCCTTTGTGTTTTGTTTTTGCTTAACGATTGCCACCTGAGCTAGCCTCTCTTGCCCATGTTCCTCAGTTTCAGAGGGTAGATATTTCAGGTTTGCTTTGTCCCCAGGGCTCCACGCCTTTGTGCTTTGTTTTTGCTTAAGGATTGCCACCTGAGGTAGCCTCTCTTGCCCATCTTCCTCAGTTTCAGAGGGTGGATTTCTCCGTGTTGCTTTTTCCCCAGGTCTCCACGCCCTTGTGTGTTTCTTTTGCTTAAAGATTGCCACCTGAGCTAGCCTCTGTTGCCCATCTTCGTCCGTTTCAGAGGGTGGATTTCTCAGTGTTGCCTTTTCGCCAGCTCCCCACGCCCTTGTGTGTTTCTTTTGCTTAAAGATTGTCACCTGAGCTAGGCACTGTTGCCCTGCTTCCTCAGTTTCAGAGGGTACCTTTTTCAGGGTTGCTTTTTCACCGGGTCTCCTCGCCATTGTATTTTTTTATCTTATTTTTTTTGCTTAAAGATTGCCACCTGAGCTAGCCTCTGTTGCGCTTCTTTCTCAGTTCTAGAGGGTAGATTTCTCCGTGTTGCTTTTTCCCCAGGTCTCCACGCACTTCCTTTTATTTTTCCTTAAAAATTGCCACCTGAGCTAGCCTCTGTTGTCCATCTTCGTCGGTTTCAGAGGGTAGATTTCTCACTGTGGCTTTTTTGCCAGGTCTGCACGCCCTTGTGTTTTTTTTCTGCTTAAAGGTTGCAACCTGAGCTAGCTTCTTTTGCCCATGTCCCTCAGTTTCAGAGGGTGGATTTCTCCGTGTTGCTTTTTCCCCAGGCCTCCACGCCCTTGTGTGTTTCTTTTGCTTAAAGATTGCCACCTGAAGCCAGCCTCTCTTGCCCATCTTCCTCAGTTTCAGAGGGTAGATATTTCAGGGTTGCTTTTTCCCCAGGTCTCCACGCCTTTGTGTTTTGTTTTTGCTTAACGATTGCCACCTGAGCTAGCCTCTCTTGCCCATGTTCCTCAGTTTCAGAGGGTAGATATTTCAGGGTTGCTTTGTCCCCAGGGCTCCACGCCTTTGTGCTTTGTTTTTGCTTAAGGATTGCCACCTGAGGTAGCCTCTCTTGCCCATCTTCCTCAGTTTCAGAGGGTGGATTTCTCCGTGTTGCTTTTTCCCCAGGTCTCCACGCCCTTGTGTGTTTCTTTTGCTTAAAGATTGCCACCTGAGCTAGCCTCTGTTGCCCATCTTCGTCCGTTTCAGAGGGTGGATTTCTCAGTGTTGCCTTTTCGCCAGCTCCCCACGCCCTTGTGTGTTTCTTTTGCTTAAAGATTGTCACCTGAGCTAGGCACTGTTGCCCTGCTTCCTCAGTTTCAGAGGGTACCTTTTTCAGGGTTGCTTTTTCACCGGGTCTCCTCGCCATTGTATTTTTTTATCTTATTTTTTTTGCTTAAAGATTGCCACCTGAGCTAGCCTCTGTTGCGCTTCTTTCTCAGTTCTAGAGGGTAGATTTCTCCGTGTTGCTTTTTCCCCAGGTCTCCACGCACTTCCTTTTATTTTTCCTTAAAAATTGCCACCTGAGCTAGCCTCTGTTGTCCATCTTCGTCGGTTTCAGAGGGTAGATTTCTCACTGTGGCTTTTTTGCCAGGTCTGCACGCCCTTGTGTTTTTTTTCTGCTTAAAGGTTGCAACCTGAGCTAGCTTCTTTTGCCCATGTCCCTCAGTTTCAGAGGGTGGATTTCTCCGTGTTGCTTTTTCCCCAGGCCTCCACGCCCTTGTGTGTTTCTTTTGCTTAACGATTGCCACCTGAGCTAGCCTCTGTTGCCCATCTTCGTCCGTTTCAGAGGGTGGATTTCTCAGTGTTGCCTTTTCCCCAGCTCCCCACGCCCTTGTGTGTTTCTTTTGCTTAAAGATTGCCACCTGAGCTAGCCTCTGTTGTCCATCTTCGTCGGTTTCAGAGGGTAGATTTCTCACTGTTGCTTTTTTGCCAGGTCTGCACGCACTTGTGTTTTTTTCTGCTTAAAGGTTGCAACCTGAGCTAGCTTCTTTTGCCCATGTCCCTCAGTTTCAGAGGGTGGATTTCTCCGTGTTGCTTTTTCCCCAGGCCTCCACGCCCTTGTGTGTTTCTTTTGCTTAAAGATTGCCACCTGAAGCCAGCCTCTCTTGCCCATCCTCCTCAGTTTCAGAGGGTAGATATTTCAGGGTTGCTTTTTCCCCAGGTCTCCACGCCTTTGTGTTTTGTTTTTGCTTAACGAGTGCCACCTGAGCTAGCCTCTCTTGCCCATGTTCCTCAGTTTCAGAGGGTAGATATTTCAGGGTTGCTTTGTCCCCAGGGCTCCACGCCTTTGTGCTTTGTTTTTGCTTAAGGATTGCCACCTGAGGTAGCCTCTCTTGCCCATCTTCCTCAGTTTCAGAGGGTGGATTTCTCCGTGTTGCTTTTTCCCCAGGTCTCCACGCCCTTGTGTGTTTCTTTTGCTTAAAGATTGCCACCTGAGCTAGCCTCTGTTGCCCATCTTCGTCCGTTTCAGAGGGTGGATTTCTCAGTGTTGCCTTTTCGCCAGCTCCCCACGCCCTTGTGTGTTTCTTTTGCTTAAAGATTGTCACCTGAGCTAGGCACTGTTGCCCTGCTTCCTCAGTTTCAGAGGGTACCTTTTTCAGGGTTGCTTTTTCACCGGGTCTCCTCGCCATTGTATTTTTTTATCTTATTTTTTTTGCTTAAAGATTGCCACCTGAGCTAGCCTCTGTTGCGCTTCTTTCTCAGTTCTAGAGGGTAGATTTCTCCGTGTTGCTTTTTCCCCAGGTCTCCACGCACTTCCTTTTATTTTTCCTTAAAAATTGCCACCTGAGCTAGCCTCTGTTGTCCATCTTCGTCGGTTTCAGAGGGTAGATTTCTCACTGTGGCTTTTTTGCCAGGTCTGCACGCCCTTGTGTTTTTTTTCTGCTTAAAGGTTGCAACCTGAGCTAGCTTCTTTTGCCCATGTCCCTCAGTTTCAGAGGGTGGATTTCTCCGTGTTGCTTTTTCCCCAGGCCTCCACGCCCTTGTGTGTTTCTTTTGCTTAACGATTGCCACCTGAGCTAGCCTCTGTTGCCCATCTTCGTCCGTTTCAGAGGGTGGATTTCTCAGTGTTGCCTTTTCCCCAGCTCCCCACGCCCTTGTGTGTTTCTTTTGCTTAAAGATTGCCACCTGAAGCCAGCCTCTCTTGCCCATCTTCCTCAGTTTCAGAGGGTAGATATTTCAGGGTTGCTTTTTCCCCAGGTCTCCACGCCTTTGGGTTTTGTTTTTGCTTAACGATTACCACCTGAGCTAGCCTCGCTTGCCCATCTTCCTGAGTTTCAGAGGGTCGATATCTCCGTGTTGCTGTTTCCCCAGGTCTCCACGCCCTTGTGTGTTTCTTTTGCTTAACGTTTGCCACCTGAAGCCAGCCTCTCTTGCCCATCTTCCTCAGTTTCAGAGGGTAGATATTTCAGGGTTGCTTTTTCCCCAGGTCTCCACGCCTTTGTGTTTTGTTTTTGCTTAACGAGTGCCACCTGAGCTAGCCTCTCTTGCCCATGTTCCTCAGTTTCAGAGGGTAGATATTTCAGGGTTGCTTTGTCCCCAGGGCTCCACGCCTTTGTGCTTTGTTTTTGCTTAAGGATTGCCACCTGAGGTAGCCTCTCTTGCCCATCTTCCTCAGTTTCAGAGGGTGGATTTCTCCGTGTTGCTTTTTCCCCAGGTCTCCACGCCCTTGTGTGTTTCTTTTGCTTAAAGATTGCCACCTGAGCTAGCCTCTGTTGCCCATCTTCGTCCGTTTCAGAGGGTGGATTTCTCAGTGTTGCCTTTTCGCCAGCTCCCCACGCCCTTGTGTGTTTCTTTTGCTTAAAGATTGTCACCTGAGCTAGGCACTGTTGCCCTGCTTCCTCAGTTTCAGAGGGTACCTTTTTCAGGGTTGCTTTTTCACCGGGTCTCCTCGCCATTGTATTTTTTTATCTTATTTTTTTTGCTTAAAGATTGCCACCTGAGCTAGCCTCTGTTGCGCTTCTTTCTCAGTTCTAGAGGGTAGATTTCTCCGTGTTGCTTTTTCCCCAGGTCTCCACGCACTTCCTTTTATTTTTCCTTAAAAATTGCCACCTGAGCTAGCCTCTGTTGTCCATCTTCGTCGGTTTCAGAGGGTAGATTTCTCACTGTGGCTTTTTTGCCAGGTCTGCACGCCCTTGTGTTTTTTTTCTGCTTAAAGGTTGCAACCTGAGCTAGCTTCTTTTGCCCATGTCCCTCAGTTTCAGAGGGTGGATTTCTCCGTGTTGCTTTTTCCCCAGGCCTCCACGCCCTTGTGTGTTTCTTTTGCTTAACGATTGCCACCTGAGCTAGGCACTGTTGCCCTGCTTCCTCAGTTTCAGAGGGTACCTTTTTCAGGGTTGCTTTTTCACCGGGTCTCCTCGCCATTGTATTTTTTTATCTTATTTTTTTTGCTTAAAGATTGCCACCTGAGCTAGCCTCTGTTGCGCTTCTTTCTCAGTTCTAGAGGGTAGATTTCTCCGTGTTGCTTTTTCCCCAGGTCTCCACGCACTTCCTTTTATTTTTCCTTAAAAATTGCCACCTGAGCTAGCCTCTGTTGTCCATCTTCGTCGGTTTCAGAGGGTAGATTTCTCACTGTGGCTTTTTTGCCAGGTCTGCACGCCCTTGTGTTTTTTTTCTGCTTAAAGGTTGCAACCTGAGCTAGCTTCTTTTGCCCATGTCCCTCAGTTTCAGAGGGTGGATTTCTCCGTGTTGCTTTTTCCCCAGGCCTCCACGCCCTTGTGTGTTTCTTTTGCTTAAAGATTGCCACCTGAAGCCAGCCTCTCTTGCCCATCTTCCTCAGTTTCAGAGGGTAGATATTTCAGGGTTGCTTTTTCCCCAGGTCTCCACGCCTTTGTGTTTTGTTTTTGCTTAACGATTGCCACCTGAGCTAGCCTCTCTTGCCCATGTTCCTCAGTTTCAGAGGGTAGATATTTCAGGGTTGCTTTGTCCCCAGGGCTCCACGCCTTTGTGCTTTGTTTTTGCTTAAGGATTGCCACCTGAGGTAGCCTCTCTTGCCCATCTTCCTCAGTTTCAGAGGGTGGATTTCTCCGTGTTGCTTTTTCCCCAGGTCTCCACGCCCTTGTGTGTTTCTTTTGCTTAAAGATTGCCACCTGAGCTAGCCTCTGTTGCCCATCTTCGTCCGTTTCAGAGGGTGGATTTCTCAGTGTTGCCTTTTCGCCAGCTCCCCACGCCCTTGTGTGTTTCTTTTGCTTAAAGATTGTCACCTGAGCTAGGCACTGTTGCCCTGCTTCCTCAGTTTCAGAGGGTACCTTTTTCAGGGTTGCTTTTTCACCGGGTCTCCTCGCCATTGTATTTTTTTATCTTATTTTTTTTGCTTAAAGATTGCCACCTGAGCTAGCCTCTGTTGCGCTTCTTTCTCAGTTCTAGAGGGTAGATTTCTCCGTGTTGCTTTTTCCCCAGGTCTCCACGCACTTCCTTTTATTTTTCCTTAAAAATTGCCACCTGAGCTAGCCTCTGTTGTCCATCTTCGTCGGTTTCAGAGGGTAGATTTCTCACTGTGGCTTTTTTGCCAGGTCTGCACGCCCTTGTGTTTTTTTTCTGCTTAAAGGTTGCAACCTGAGCTAGCTTCTTTTGCCCATGTCCCTCAGTTTCAGAGGGTGGATTTCTCCGTGTTGCTTTTTCCCCAGGCCTCCACGCCCTTGTGTGTTTCTTTTGCTTAACGATTGCCACCTGAGCTAGCCTCTGTTGCCCATCTTCGTCCGTTTCAGAGGGTGGATTTCTCAGTGTTGCCTTTTCCCCAGCTCCCCACGCCCTTGTGTGTTTCTTTTGCTTAAAGATTGCCACCTGAAGCCAGCCTCTCTTGCCCATCTTCCTCAGTTTCAGAGGGTAGATATTTCAGGGTTGCTTTTTCCCCAGGTCTCCACGCCTTTGGGTTTTGTTTTTGCTTAACGATTACCACCTGAGCTAGCCTCGCTTGCCCATCTTCCTGAGTTTCAGAGGGTCGATATCTCCGTGTTGCTGTTTCCCCAGGTCTCCACGCCCTTGTGTGTTTCTTTTGCTTAACGTTTGCCACCTGAAGCCAGCCTCTCTTGCCCATCTTCCTCAGTTTCAGAGGGTAGATATTTCAGGGTTGCTTTTTCCCCAGGTCTCCACGCCTTTGTGTTTTGTTTTTGCTTAACGAGTGCCACCTGAGCTAGCCTCTCTTGCCCATGTTCCTCAGTTTCAGAGGGTAGATATTTCAGGGTTGCTTTGTCCCCAGGGCTCCACGCCTTTGTGCTTTGTTTTTGCTTAAGGATTGCCACCTGAGGTAGCCTCTCTTGCCCATCTTCCTCAGTTTCAGAGGGTGGATTTCTCCGTGTTGCTTTTTCCCCAGGTCTCCACGCCCTTGTGTGTTTCTTTTGCTTAAAGATTGCCACCTGAGCTAGCCTCTGTTGCCCATCTTCGTCCGTTTCAGAGGGTGGATTTCTCAGTGTTGCCTTTTCGCCAGCTCCCCACGCCCTTGTGTGTTTCTTTTGCTTAAAGATTGTCACCTGAGCTAGGCACTGTTGCCCTGCTTCCTCAGTTTCAGAGGGTACCTTTTTCAGGGTTGCTTTTTCACCGGGTCTCCTCGCCATTGTATTTTTTTATCTTATTTTTTTTGCTTAAAGATTGCCACCTGAGCTAGCCTCTGTTGCGCTTCTTTCTCAGTTCTAGAGGGTAGATTTCTCCGTGTTGCTTTTTCCCCAGGTCTCCACGCACTTCCTTTTATTTTTCCTTAAAAATTGCCACCTGAGCTAGCCTCTGTTGTCCATCTTCGTCGGTTTCAGAGGGTAGATTTCTCACTGTGGCTTTTTTGCCAGGTCTGCACGCCCTTGTGTTTTTTTTCTGCTTAAAGGTTGCAACCTGAGCTAGCTTCTTTTGCCCATGTCCCTCAGTTTCAGAGGGTGGATTTCTCCGTGTTGCTTTTTCCCCAGGCCTCCACGCCCTTGTGTGTTTCTTTTGCTTAACGATTGCCACCTGAGCTAGCCTCTGTTGCCCATCTTCGTCCGTTTCAGAGGGTGGATTTCTCAGTGTTGCCTTTTCCCCAGCTCCCCACGCCCTTGTGTGTTTCTTTTGCTTAAAGATTGCCACCTGAGCTAGCCTCTGTTGTCCATCTTCGTCGGTTTCAGAGGGTAGATTTCTCACTGTTGCTTTTTTGCCAGGTCTGCACGCACTTGTGTTTTTTTCTGCTTAAAGGTTGCAACCTGAGCTAGCTTCTTTTGCCCATGTCCCTCAGTTTCAGAGGGTGGATTTCTCCGTGTTGCTTTTTCCCCAGGCCTCCACGCCCTTGTGTGTTTCTTTTGCTTAAAGATTGCCACCTGAAGCCAGCCTCTCTTGCCCATCCTCCTCAGTTTCAGAGGGTAGATATTTCAGGGTTGCTTTTTCCCCAGGTCTCCACGCCTTTGTGTTTTGTTTTTGCTTAACGAGTGCCACCTGAGCTAGCCTCTCTTGCCCATGTTCCTCAGTTTCAGAGGGTAGATATTTCAGGGTTGCTTTGTCCCCAGGGCTCCACGCCTTTGTGCTTTGTTTTTGCTTAAGGATTGCCACCTGAGGTAGCCTCTCTTGCCCATCTTCCTCAGTTTCAGAGGGTGGATTTCTCCGTGTTGCTTTTTCCCCAGGTCTCCACGCCCTTGTGTGTTTCTTTTGCTTAAAGATTGCCACCTGAGCTAGCCTCTGTTGCCCATCTTCGTCCGTTTCAGAGGGTGGATTTCTCAGTGTTGCCTTTTCGCCAGCTCCCCACGCCCTTGTGTGTTTCTTTTGCTTAAAGATTGTCACCTGAGCTAGGCACTGTTGCCCTGCTTCCTCAGTTTCAGAGGGTACCTTTTTCAGGGTTGCTTTTTCACCGGGTCTCCTCGCCATTGTATTTTTTTATCTTATTTTTTTTGCTTAAAGATTGCCACCTGAGCTAGCCTCTGTTGCGCTTCTTTCTCAGTTCTAGAGGGTAGATTTCTCCGTGTTGCTTTTTCCCCAGGTCTCCACGCACTTCCTTTTATTTTTCCTTAAAAATTGCCACCTGAGCTAGCCTCTGTTGTCCATCTTCGTCGGTTTCAGAGGGTAGATTTCTCACTGTGGCTTTTTTGCCAGGTCTGCACGCCCTTGTGTTTTTTTTCTGCTTAAAGGTTGCAACCTGAGCTAGCTTCTTTTGCCCATGTCCCTCAGTTTCAGAGGGTGGATTTCTCCGTGTTGCTTTTTCCCCAGGCCTCCACGCCCTTGTGTGTTTCTTTTGCTTAACGATTGCCACCTGAGCTAGCCTCTGTTGCCCATCTTCGTCCGTTTCAGAGGGTGGATTTCTCAGTGTTGCCTTTTCCCCAGCTCCCCACGCCCTTGTGTGTTTCTTTTGCTTAAAGATTGCCACCTGAAGCCAGCCTCTCTTGCCCATCTTCCTCAGTTTCAGAGGGTAGATATTTCAGGGTTGCTTTTTCCCCAGGTCTCCACGCCTTTGGGTTTTGTTTTTGCTTAACGATTACCACCTGAGCTAGCCTCGCTTGCCCATCTTCCTGAGTTTCAGAGGGTCGATATCTCCGTGTTGCTGTTTCCCCAGGTCTCCACGCCCTTGTGTGTTTCTTTTGCTTAACGTTTGCCACCTGAAGCCAGCCTCTCTTGCCCATCTTCCTCAGTTTCAGAGGGTAGATATTTCAGGGTTGCTTTTTCCCCAGGTCTCCACGCCTTTGTGTTTTGTTTTTGCTTAACGAGTGCCACCTGAGCTAGCCTCTCTTGCCCATGTTCCTCAGTTTCAGAGGGTAGATATTTCAGGGTTGCTTTGTCCCCAGGGCTCCACGCCTTTGTGCTTTGTTTTTGCTTAAGGATTGCCACCTGAGGTAGCCTCTCTTGCCCATCTTCCTCAGTTTCAGAGGGTGGATTTCTCCGTGTTGCTTTTTCCCCAGGTCTCCACGCCCTTGTGTGTTTCTTTTGCTTAAAGATTGCCACCTGAGCTAGCCTCTGTTGCCCATCTTCGTCCGTTTCAGAGGGTGGATTTCTCAGTGTTGCCTTTTCGCCAGCTCCCCACGCCCTTGTGTGTTTCTTTTGCTTAAAGATTGTCACCTGAGCTAGGCACTGTTGCCCTGCTTCCTCAGTTTCAGAGGGTACCTTTTTCAGGGTTGCTTTTTCACCGGGTCTCCTCGCCATTGTATTTTTTTATCTTATTTTTTTTGCTTAAAGATTGCCACCTGAGCTAGCCTCTGTTGCGCTTCTTTCTCAGTTCTAGAGGGTAGATTTCTCCGTGTTGCTTTTTCCCCAGGTCTCCACGCACTTCCTTTTATTTTTCCTTAAAAATTGCCACCTGAGCTAGCCTCTGTTGTCCATCTTCGTCGGTTTCAGAGGGTAGATTTCTCACTGTGGCTTTTTTGCCAGGTCTGCACGCCCTTGTGTTTTTTTTCTGCTTAAAGGTTGCAACCTGAGCTAGCTTCTTTTGCCCATGTCCCTCAGTTTCAGAGGGTGGATTTCTCCGTGTTGCTTTTTCCCCAGGCCTCCACGCCCTTGTGTGTTTCTTTTGCTTAACGATTGCCACCTGAGCTAGCCTCTGTTGCCCATCTTCGTCCGTTTCAGAGGGTGGATTTCTCAGTGTTGCCTTTTCCCCAGCTCCCCACGCCCTTGTGTGTTTCTTTTGCTTAAAGATTGCCACCTGAGCTAGCCTCTGTTGTCCATCTTCGTCGGTTTCAGAGGGTAGATTTCTCACTGTTGCTTTTTTGCCAGGTCTGCACGCACTTGTGTTTTTTTCTGCTTAAAGGTTGCAACCTGAGCTAGCTTCTTTTGCCCATGTCCCTCAGTTTCAGAGGGTGGATTTCTCCGTGTTGCTTTTTCCCCAGGCCTCCACGCCCTTGTGTGTTTCTTTTGCTTAAAGATTGCCACCTGAAGCCAGCCTCTCTTGCCCATCCTCCTCAGTTTCAGAGGGTAGATATTTCAGGGTTGCTTTTTCCCCAGGTCTCCACGCCTTTGTGTTTTGTTTTTGCTTAACGAGTGCCACCTGAGCTAGCCTCTCTTGCCCATGTTCCTCAGTTTCAGAGGGTAGATATTTCAGGGTTGCTTTGTCCCCAGGGCTCCACGCCTTTGTGCTTTGTTTTTGCTTAAGGATTGCCACCTGAGGTAGCCTCTCTTGCCCATCTTCCTCAGTTTCAGAGGGTGGATTTCTCCGTGTTGCTTTTTCCCCAGGTCTCCACGCCCTTGTGTGTTTCTTTTGCTTAAAGATTGCCACCTGAGCTAGCCTCTGTTGCCCATCTTCGTCCGTTTCAGAGGGTGGATTTCTCAGTGTTGCCTTTTCGCCAGCTCCCCACGCCCTTGTGTGTTTCTTTTGCTTAAAGATTGTCACCTGAGCTAGGCACTGTTGCCCTGCTTCCTCAGTTTCAGAGGGTACCTTTTTCAGGGTTGCTTTTTCACCGGGTCTCCTCGCCATTGTATTTTTTTATCTTATTTTTTTTGCTTAAAGATTGCCACCTGAGCTAGCCTCTGTTGCGCTTCTTTCTCAGTTCTAGAGGGTAGATTTCTCCGTGTTGCTTTTTCCCCAGGTCTCCACGCACTTCCTTTTATTTTTCCTTAAAAATTGCCACCTGAGCTAGCCTCTGTTGTCCATCTTCGTCGGTTTCAGAGGGTAGATTTCTCACTGTGGCTTTTTTGCCAGGTCTGCACGCCCTTGTGTTTTTTTTCTGCTTAAAGGTTGCAACCTGAGCTAGCTTCTTTTGCCCATGTCCCTCAGTTTCAGAGGGTGGATTTCTCCGTGTTGCTTTTTCCCCAGGTCTCCACGCCCTTGTGTGTTTCTTTTGCTTAAAGATTGCCACCTGAGCTAGCCTCTGTTGCCCATCTTCGTCCGTTTCAGAGGGTGGATTTCTCAGTGTTGCCTTTTCGCCAGCTCCCCACGCCCTTGTGTGTTTCTTTTGCTTAAAGATTGTCACCTGAGCTAGGCACTGTTGCCCTGCTTCCTCAGTTTCAGAGGGTACCTTTTTCAGGGTTGCTTTTTCACCGGGTCTCCTCGCCATTGTATTTTTTTATCTTATTTTTTTTTGCTTAAAGATTGCCACCTGAGCTACCCTCTGTTGCGCTTCTTGCTCAGTTCTAGAGGGTAGATTTCTCCGTGTTGCTTTTTCCCCAGGTCTCCACGCACTTCCTTTTATTTTTCCTTAAAAATTGCCACCTGAGCTAGCCTCTGTTGTCCATCTTCGTCGGTTTCAGAGGGTAGATTTCTCACTGTTGCTTTTTTGCCAGGTCTGCACGCCCTTGTGTTTTTTTTCTGCTTAAAGGTTGCAACCTGAGCTAGCTTCTTTTGCCCATGTCCCTCAGTTTCAGAGGGTGGATTTCTCCGTGTTGCTTTTTCCCCAGGCCTCCACGCCCTTGTGTGTTTCTTTTGCTTAACGATTGCCACCTGAGCTAGCCTCTGTTGCCCATCTTCGTCCGTTCAGAGGGTGGATTTCTCAGTGTTGCCTTTTCCCCCAGCTCCCCACGCCCTTGTGTGTTTCTTTTGCTAAAGATTGCCACCTGAGCTAGCCTCTGTTGTCCATCTTCGTCGGTTTCAGAGGGTAGATTTCTCACTGTTGCTTTTTTGCCAGGTCTGCACGCCCTTGTGTTTTTTTCTGCTTAAAGGTTGCAACCTGAGCTAGCTTCTTTGCCCATGTCCCTCAGTTTCAGAGGGTGGATTTCTCCGTGTTGCTTTTTCCCCAGGCCTCCACGCCCTTGTGTGTTTCTTTTGCTTAAAGATTGCCACCTGAAGCCAGCCTCTCTTGCCCATCTTCCTCAGTTTCAGAGGGTAGATATTTCAGGTTGCTTTTTCCCCAGGTCTCCACGCCTTTGTGTTTTTGTTTTTGCTTAACGAGTGCCACCTGAGCTAGCCTCTCTTGCCCATGGTTCCTCAGTTTCAGAGGGTAGATATTTCAGGGTTGCTTTGTCCCCAGGGCTCCAACGCCTTTGTGCTTTGTTTTTGCTTAAGGATTGCACCTGAGGTAGCCTCTCTTGCCCATCTTCCTCAGTTTCAGAGGTGGATTTCTCCGTGTTGCTTTTTCCCCAGGTCTCCACGCCCTTGTGTGTTTCTTTTGCTTAAAGATTGCCACCTGAGCTAGCCTCTGTTGCCCATCTTCGTCCGTTTCAGAGGGTGGATTTCTCAGTGTTGCCTTTTCGCCAGCTCCCCACGCCCTTGTGTGTTTCTTTTGCTTAAAGATTGTCACCTGAGCTAGGCACTGTTGCCCTGCTTCCTCAGTTTCAGAGGGTACCT
>NW_027224956.1:12500-27015 GCF_041296235.1 Equus asinus | reverse complement strand
GTAGATATTTCAGGGTTGCTTTTTCCCCAGGTCTCCACGCCTTTGTGTTTTGTTTTTGCTTAACGATTGCCACCTGAGCTAGCCTCTCTTGCCCATGTTCCTCAGTTTCAGAGGGTAGATATTTCAGGGTTGCTTTGTCCCCAGGGCTCCACGCCTTTGTGCTTTGTTTTTGCTTAAGGATTGCCACCTGAGGTAGCCTCTCTTGCCCATCTTCCTCAGTTTCAGAGGGTGGATTTCTCCGTCTTGCTTTTTCCCCAGGTCTCCACGCCCTTGTGTGTTTCTTTTGCTTAAAGATTGCCACCTGAAGCCAGCCTCTCTTGCCCATCTTCCTCAGTTTCAGAGGGTAGATATTTCAGGGTTGCTTTTTCCCCAGGTCTCCACGCCCTTGTGTGTTTCTTTTGCTTAAAGATTGTCACCTGAGCTAGGCACTGTTGCCCTGCTTCCTCAGTTTCAGAGGGTACCTTTTTCAGGGTTGCTTTTTGACCGGGTCTCCTCGCCATTGTATTTTTTTTATCTTATTTTTTTTGCTTAAAGATTGCCACCTGAGCTAGCCTCTGTTGCGCTTCTTTCTCAGTTCTAGAGGGTAGATTTCTCCGTGTTGCTTTTTCCCCAGGTCTCCACGCACTTCCTTTTATTTTTCCTTAAAAATTGCCACCTGAGCTAGCCTCTGTTGTCCATCTTCGTCGGTTTCAGAGGGTAGATTTCTCACTGTTGCTTTTTTGCCAGGTCTGCACGCCCTTGTGTTTTTTTTCTGCTTAAAGGTTGCAACCTGAGCTAGCTTCTTTGCCCATGTCCCTCAGTTTCAGAGGGTGGATTTCTCCGTGTTGCTTTTTCCCCAGGCCTCCACGCCCTTGTGTGTTTCTTTTGCTTAAAGATTGCCACCTGAAGCCAGCCTCTCTTGCCCATCTTCCTCAGTTTCAGAGGGTAGATATTTCAGGGTTGCTTTTTCCCCAGGTCTCCACGCCTTTGTGTTTTGTTTTTGCTTAACGATTGCCACCTGAGCTAGCCTCTCTTGCCCATGTTCCTCAGTTTCAGAGGGTAGATATTTCAGGGTTGCTTTGTCCCCAGGGCTCCACGCCTTTGTGCTTTGTTTTTGCTTAAGGATTGCCACCTGAGGTAGCCTCTCTTGCCCATCTTCCTCAGTTTCAGAGGGTGGATTTCTCCGTGTTGCTTTTTCCCCAGGTCTCCACGCCCTTGTGTGTTTCTTTTGCTTAAAGATTGCCACCTGAAGCCAGCCTCTCTTGCCCATCTTCCTCAGTTTCAGAGGGTAGATATTTCAGGGTTGCTTTTTCCCCAGGTCTCCACGCCCTTGTGTGTTTCTTTTGCTTAAAGATTGTCACCTGAGCTAGGCACTGTTGCCCTGCTTCCTCAGTTTCAGAGGGTACCTTTTTCAGGGTTGCTTTTTGACCGGGTCTCCTCGCCATTGTATTTTTTTATCTTATTTTTTTTGCTTAAAGATTGCCACCTGAGCTAGCCTCTGTTGCGCTTCTTTCTCAGTTCTAGAGGGTAGATTTCTCCGTGTTGCTTTTTCCCCAGGTCTCCACGCACTTCCTTTTATTTTTCCTTAAAAATTGCCACCTGAGCTAGCCTCTGTTGTCCATCTTCGTCGGTTTCAGAGGGTAGATTTCTCACTGTTGCTTTTTTGCCAGGTCTGCACGCCCTTGTGTTTTTTTTCTGCTTAAAGGTTGCAACCTGAGCTAGCTTCTTTTGCCCATGTCCCTCAGTTTCAGAGGGTGGATTTCTCCGTGTTGCTTTTTCCCCAGGCCTCCACGCCCTTGTGTGTTTCTTTTGCTTAAAGATTGCCACCTGAAGCCAGCCTCTCTTGCCCATCTTCCTCAGTTTCAGAGGGTAGATATTTCAGGGTTGCTTTTTCCCCAGGTCTCCACGCCTTTGTGTTTTGTTTTTGCTTAACGATTGCCACCTGAGCTAGCCTCTCTTGCCCATGTTCCTCAGTTTCAGAGGGTAGATATTTCAGGGTTGCTTTGTCCCCAGGGCTCCACGCCTTTGTGCTTTGTTTTTGCTTAAGGATTGCCACCTGAGGTAGCCTCTCTTGCCCATCTTCCTCAGTTTCAGAGGGTGGATTTCTCCGTGTTGCTTTTTCCCCAGGTCTCCACGCCCTTGTGTGTTTCTTTTGCTTAAAGATTGCCACCTGAGCTAGCCTCTGTTGCCCATCTTCGTCCGTTTCAGAGGGTGGATTTCTCAGTGTTGCCTTTTCGCCAGCTCCCCACGCCCTTGTGTGTTTCTTTTGCTTAAAGATTGTCACCTGAGCTAGGCACTGTTGCCCTGCTTCCTCAGTTTCAGAGGGTACCTTTTTCAGGGTTGCTTTTTGACTGGGTCTCCTTGCCATTGTATTTTTTATCTTATTTTTTTTGCTTAAAGATTGCCACCTGAGCTAGCCTCTGTTGCGCTTCTTTCTCAGTTCTAGAGGGTAGATTTCTCCGTGTTGCTTTTTCCCCAGGTCTCCACGCACTTCCTTTTATTTTTCCTTAAAAATTGCCACCTGAGCTAGCCTCTGTTGTCCATCTTCGTCGGTTTCAGAGGGTAGATTTCTCACTGTTGCTTTTTTGCCAGGTCTGCACGCCCTTGTGTTTTTTTTCTGCTTAAAGGTTGCAACCTGAGCTAGCTTCTTTTGCCCATGTCCCTCAGTTTCAGAGGGTGGATTTCTCCGTGTTGCTTTTTCCCCAGGTCTCCACGCCCTTGTGTGTTTCTTTTGCTTAAAGATTGCCACCTGAAGCCAGCCTCTCTTGCCCATCTTCCTCAGTTTCAGAGGGTAGATATTTCAGGGTTGCTTTTTCCCCAGGTCTCCACGCCCTTGTGTGTTTCTTTTGCTTAAAGATTGTCACCTGAGCTAGGCACTGTTGCCCTGCTTCCTCAGTTTCAGAGGGTACCTTTTTCAGGGTTGCTTTTTGACCGGGTCTCCTCGCCATTGTATTTTTTTATCTTATTTTTTTTGCTTAAAGATTGCCACCTGAGCTAGCCTCTGTTGCGCTTCTTTCTCAGTTCTAGAGGGTAGATTTCTCCGTGTTGCTTTTTCCCCAGGTCTCCACGCACTTCCTTTTATTTTTCCTTAAAAATTGCCACCTGAGCTAGCCTCTGTTGTCCATCTTCGTCGGTTTCAGAGGGTAGATTTCTCACTGTTGCTTTTTTGCCAGGTCTGCACGCCCTTGTGTTTTTTTTCTGCTTAAAGGTTGCAACCTGAGCTAGCTTCTTTTGCCCATGTCCCTCAGTTTCAGAGGGTGGATTTCTCCGTGTTGCTTTTTCCCCAGGCCTCCACGCCCTTGTGTGTTTCTTTTGCTTAAAGATTGCCACCTGAAGCCAGCCTCTCTTGCCCATCTTCCTCAGTTTCAGAGGGTAGATATTTCAGGGTTGCTTTTTCCCCAGGTCTCCACGCCTTTGGGTTTTGTTTTTGCTTAACGAGTGCCACCTGAGCTAGCCTCTCTTGCCCATGTTCCTCAGTTTCAGAGGGTAGATATTTCAGGGTTGCTTTGTCCCCAGGGCTCCACGCCTTTGTGCTTTGTTTTTGCTTAAGGATTGCCACCTGAGGTAGCCTCTCTTGCCCATCTTCCTCAGTTTCAGAGGGTGGATTTCTCCGTGTTGCTTTTTCCCCAGGTCTCCACGCCCTTGTGTGTTTCTTTTGCTTAAAGATTGCCACCTGAGCTAGCCTCTGTTGCCCATCTTCGTCCGTTTCAGAGGGTGGATTTCTCAGTGTTGCCTTTTCGCCAGCTCCCCACGCCCTTGTGTGTTTCTTTTGCTTAAAGATTGTCACCTGAGCTAGGCACTGTTGCCCTGCTTCCTCAGTTTCAGAGGGTACCTTTTTCAGGGTTGCTTTTTGACCGGGTCTCCTCGCCATTGTATTTTTTTATTTTATTTTTTTTGCTTAAAGATTGCCACGTGAGCTAGCCTCTGTTGCGCTTCTTTCTCAGTTCTAGAGGGTAGATTTCTCCGTGTTGCTTTTTCCCCAGGTCTCCACGCACTTCCTTTTATTTTTCCTTAAAAATTGCCACCTGAGCTAGCCTCTGTTGTCCATCTTCGTCGGTTTCAGAGGGTAGATTTCTCACTGTTGCTTTTTTGCCAGGTCTGCACGCCCTTGTGTTTTTTTTCTGCTTAAAGGTTGCAACCTGAGCTAGCTTCTTTTGCCCATGTCCCTCAGTTTCAGAGGGTGGATTTCTCCGTGTTGCTTTTTCCCCAGGCCTCCACGCCCTTGTGTGTTTCTTTTGCTTAAAGATTGCCACCTGAAGCCAGCCTCTCTTGCCCATCTTCCTCAGTTTCAGAGGGTAGATATTTCAGGGTTGCTTTTTCCCCAGGTCTCCACGCCTTTGTGTTTTGTTTTTGCTTAACGATTGCCACCTGAGCTAGCCTCTCTTGCCCATGTTCCTCAGTTTCAGAGGGTAGATATTTCAGGGTTGCTTTGTCCCCAGGGCTCCACGCCTTTGTGCTTTGTTTTTGCTTAAGGATTGCCACCTGAGGTAGCCTCTCTTGCCCATCTTCCTCAGTTTCAGAGGGTGGATTTCTCCGTGTTGCTTTTTCCCCAGGTCTCCACGCCCTTGTGTGTTTCTTTTGCTTAAAGATTGCCACCTGAAGCCAGCCTCTCTTGCCCATCTTCCTCAGTTTCAGAGGGTAGATATTTCAGGGTTGCTTTTTCCCCAGGTCTCCACGCCCTTGTGTGTTTCTTTTGCTTAAAGATTGTCACCTGAGCTAGGCACTGTTGCCCTGCTTCCTCAGTTTCAGAGGGTACCTTTTTCAGGGTTGCTTTTTGACCGGGTCTCCTCGCCATTGTATTTTTTTATCTTATTTTTTTTGCTTAAAGATTGCCACCTGAGCTAGCCTCTGTTGCGCTTCTTTCTCAGTTCTAGAGGGTAGATTTCTCCGTGTTGCTTTTTCCCCAGGTCTCCACGCACTTCCTTTTATTTTTCCTTAAAAATTGCCACCTGAGCTAGCCTCTGTTGTCCATCTTCGTCGGTTTCAGAGGGTAGATTTCTCACTGTTGCTTTTTTGCCAGGTCTGCACGCCCTTGTGTTTTTTTTCTGCTTAAAGGTTGCAACCTGAGCTAGCTTCTTTTGCCCATGTCCCTCAGTTTCAGAGGGTGGATTTCTCCGTGTTGCTTTTTCCCCAGGCCTCCACGCCCTTGTGTGTTTCTTTTGCTTAAAGATTGCCACCTGAAGCCAGCCTCTCTTGCCCATCTTCCTCAGTTTCAGAGGGTAGATATTTCAGGGTTGCTTTTTCCCCAGGTCTCCACGCCTTTGTGTTTTGTTTTTGCTTAACGATTGCCACCTGAGCTAGCCTCTCTTGCCCATGTTCCTCAGTTTCAGAGGGTAGATATTTCAGGGTTGCTTTGTCCCCAGGGCTCCACGCCTTTGTGCTTTGTTTTTGCTTAAGGATTGCCACCTGAGGTAGCCTCTCTTGCCCATCTTCCTCAGTTTCAGAGGGTGGATTTCTCCGTGTTGCTTTTTCCCCAGGTCTCCACGCCCTTGTGTGTTTCTTTTGCTTAAAGATTGTCACCTGAGCTAGGCACTGTTGCCCTGCTTCCTCAGTTTCAGAGGGTACCTTTTTCAGGGTTGCTTTTTGACCGGGTCTCCTCGCCATTGTATTTTTTTATTTTATTTTTTTTGCTTAAAGATTGCCACCTGAGCTAGCCTCTGTTGCGCTTCTTTCTCAGTTCTAGAGGGTAGATTTCTCCGTGTTGCTTTTTCCCCAGGTCTCCACGCACTTCCTTTTATTTTTCCTTAAAAATTGCCACCTGAGCTAGCCTCTGTTGTCCATCTTCGTCGGTTTCAGAGGGTAGATTTCTCACTGTTGCTTTTTTGCCAGGTCTGCACGCCCTTGTGTTTTTTTTCTGCTTAAAGGTTGCAACCTGAGCTAGCTTCTTTTGCCCATGTCCCTCAGTTTCAGAGGGTGGATTTCTCCGTGTTGCTTTTTCCCCAGGCCTCCACGCCCTTGTGTGTTTCTTTTGCTTAAAGATTGCCACCTGAAGCCAGCCTCTCTTGCCCATCTTCCTCAGTTTCAGAGGGTAGATATTTCAGGGTTGCTTTTTCCCCAGGTCTCCACGCCCTTGTGTGTTTCTTTTGCTTAAAGATTGTCACCTGAGCTAGGCACTGTTGCCCTGCTTCCTCAGTTTCAGAGGGTACCTTTTTCAGGGTTGCTTTTTGACCGGGTCTCCTCGCCATTGTATTTTTTTATCTTATTTTTTTTGCTTAAAGATTGCCACCTGAGCTAGCCTCTGTTGCGCTTCTTTCTCAGTTCTAGAGGGTAGATTTCTCCGTGTTGCTTTTTCCCCAGGTCTCCACGCACTTCCTTTTATTTTTCCTTAAAAATTGCCACCTGAGCTAGCCTCTGTTGTCCATCTTCGTCGGTTTCAGAGGGTAGATTTCTCACTGTTGCTTTTTTGCCAGGTCTGCACGCCCTTGTGTTTTTTTTCTGCTTAAAGGTTGCAACCTGAGCTAGCTTCTTTTGCCCATGTCCCTCAGTTTCAGAGGGTGGATTTCTCCGTGTTGCTTTTTCCCCAGGCCTCCACGCCCTTGTGTGTTTCTTTTGCTTAAAGATTGCCACCTGAAGCCAGCCTCTCTTGCCCATCTTCCTCAGTTTCAGAGGGTAGATATTTCAGGGTTGCTTTTTCCCCAGGTCTCCACGCCTTTGTGTTTTGTTTTTGCTTAACGATTGCCACCTGAGCTAGCCTCTCTTGCCCATGTTCCTCAGTTTCAGAGGGTAGATATTTCAGGGTTGCTTTGTCCCCAGGGCTCCACGCCTTTGTGCTTTGTTTTTGCTTAAGGATTGCCACCTGAGGTAGCCTCTCTTGCCCATCTTCCTCAGTTTCAGAGGGTGGATTTCTCCGTGTTGCTTTTTCCCCAGGTCTCCACGCCCTTGTGTGTTTCTTTTGCTTAAAGATTGCCACCTGAAGCCAGCCTCTCTTGCCCATCTTCCTCAGTTTCAGAGGGTAGATATTTCAGGGTTGCTTTTTCCCCAGGTCTCCACGCCCTTGTGTGTTTCTTTTGCTTAAAGATTGTCACCTGAGCTAGGCACTGTTGCCCTGCTTCCTCAGTTTCAGAGGGTACCTTTTTCAGGGTTGCTTTTTGACCGGGTCTCCTCGCCATTGTATTTTTTTATCTTATTTTTTTTGCTTAAAGATTGCCACCTGAGCTAGCCTCTGTTGCGCTTCTTTCTCAGTTCTAGAGGGTAGATTTCTCCGTGTTGCTTTTTCCCCAGGTCTCCACGCACTTCCTTTTATTTTTCCTTAAAAATTGCCACCTGAGCTAGCCTCTGTTGTCCATCTTCGTCGGTTTCAGAGGGTAGATTTCTCACTGTTGCTTTTTTGCCAGGTCTGCACGCCCTTGTGTTTTTTTTCTGCTTAAAGGTTGCAACCTGAGCTAGCTTCTTTTGCCCATGTCCCTCAGTTTCAGAGGGTGGATTTCTCCGTGTTGCTTTTTCCCCAGGCCTCCACGCCCTTGTGTGTTTCTTTTGCTTAAAGATTGCCACCTGAAGCCAGCCTCTCTTGCCCATCTTCCTCAGTTTCAGAGGGTAGATATTTCAGGGTTGCTTTTTCCCCAGGTCTCCACGCCTTTGTGTTTTGTTTTTGCTTAACGATTGCCACCTGAGCTAGCCTCTCTTGCCCATGTTCCTCAGTTTCAGAGGGTAGATATTTCAGGGTTGCTTTGTCCCCAGGGCTCCACGCCTTTGTGCTTTGTTTTTGCTTAAGGATTGCCACCTGAGGTAGCCTCTCTTGCCCATCTTCCTCAGTTTCAGAGGGTGGATTTCTCCGTGTTGCTTTTTCCCCAGGTCTCCACGCCCTTGTGTGTTTCTTTTGCTTAAAGATTGCCACCTGAGCTAGCCTCTGTTGCCCATCTTCGTCCGTTTCAGAGGGTGGATTTCTCAGTGTTGCCTTTTCGCCAGCTCCCCACGCCCTTGTGTGTTTCTTTTGCTTAAAGATTGTCACCTGAGCTAGGCACTGTTGCCCTGCTTCCTCAGTTTCAGAGGGTACCTTTTTCAGGGTTGCTTTTTGACCGGGTCTCCTCGCCATTGTATTTTTTATCTTATTTTTTTTGCTTAAAGATTGCCACCTGAGCTAGCCTCTGTTGCGCTTCTTTCTCAGTTCTAGAGGGTAGATTTCTCCGTGTTGCTTTTTCCCCAGGTCTCCACGCACTTCCTTTTATTTTTCCTTAAAAATTGCCACCTGAGCTAGCCTCTGTTGTCCATCTTCGTCGGTTTCAGAGGGTAGATTTCTCACTGTTGCTTTTTTGCCAGGTCTGCACGCCCTTGTGTTTTTTTTCTGCTTAAAGGTTGCAACCTGAGCTAGCTTCTTTTGCCCATGTCCCTCAGTTTCAGAGGGTGGATTTCTCCGTGTTGCTTTTTCCCCAGGTCTCCACGCCCTTGTGTGTTTCTTTTGCTTAAAGATTGCCACCTGAAGCCAGCCTCTCTTGCCCATCTTCCTCAGTTTCAGAGGGTAGATATTTCAGGGTTGCTTTTTCCCCAGGTCTCCACGCCCTTGTGTGTTTCTTTTGCTTAAAGATTGTCACCTGAGCTAGGCACTGTTGCCCTGCTTCCTCAGTTTCAGAGGGTACCTTTTTCAGGGTTGCTTTTTGACCGGGTCTCCTCGCCATTGTATTTTTTTATCTTATTTTTTTTGCTTAAAGATTGCCACCTGAGCTAGCCTCTGTTGCGCTTCTTTCTCAGTTCTAGAGGGTAGATTTCTCCGTGTTGCTTTTTCCCCAGGTCTCCACGCACTTCCTTTTATTTTTCCTTAAAAATTGCCACCTGAGCTAGCCTCTGTTGTCCATCTTCGTCGGTTTCAGAGGGTAGATTTCTCACTGTTGCTTTTTTGCCAGGTCTGCACGCCCTTGTGTTTTTTTTCTGCTTAAAGGTTGCAACCTGAGCTAGCTTCTTTTGCCCATGTCCCTCAGTTTCAGAGGGTGGATTTCTCCGTGTTGCTTTTTCCCCAGGCCTCCACGCCCTTGTGTGTTTCTTTTGCTTAAAGATTGCCACCTGAAGCCAGCCTCTCTTGCCCATCTTCCTCAGTTTCAGAGGGTAGATATTTCAGGGTTGCTTTTTCCCCAGGTCTCCACGCCTTTGTGTTTTGTTTTTGCTTAACGATTGCCACCTGAGCTAGCCTCTCTTGCCCATGTTCCTCAGTTTCAGAGGGTAGATATTTCAGGGTTGCTTTGTCCCCAGGGCTCCACGCCTTTGTGCTTTGTTTTTGCTTAAGGATTGCCACCTGAGGTAGCCTCTCTTGCCCATCTTCCTCAGTTTCAGAGGGTGGATTTCTCCGTGTTGCTTTTTCCCCAGGTCTCCACGCCCTTGTGTGTTTCTTTTGCTTAAAGATTGCCACCTGAGCTAGCCTCTGTTGCCCATCTTCGTCCGTTTCAGAGGGTGGATTTCTCAGTGTTGCCTTTTCGCCAGCTCCCCACGCCCTTGTGTGTTTCTTTTGCTTAAAGATTGTCACCTGAGCTAGGCACTGTTGCCCTGCTTCCTCAGTTTCAGAGGGTACCTTTTTCAGGGTTGCTTTTTGACCGGGTCTCCTCGCCATTGTATTTTTTTATCTTATTTTTTTTGCTTAAAGATTGCCACCTGAGCTAGCCTCTGTTGCGCTTCTTTCTCAGTTCTAGAGGGTAGATTTCTCCGTGTTGCTTTTTCCCCAGGTCTCCACGCACTTCCTTTTATTTTTCCTTAAAAATTGCCACCTGAGCTAGCCTCTGTTGTCCATCTTCGTCGGTTTCAGAGGGTAGATTTCTCACTGTTGCTTTTTTGCCAGGTCTGCACGCCCTTGTGTTTTTTTTCTGCTTAAAGGTTGCAACCTGAGCTAGCTTCTTTTGCCCATGTCCCTCAGTTTCAGAGGGTGGATTTCTCCGTGTTGCTTTTTCCCCAGGCCTCCACGCCCTTGTGTGTTTCTTTTGCTTAAAGATTGCCACCTGAAGCCAGCCTCTCTTGCCCATCTTCCTCAGTTTCAGAGGGTAGATATTTCAGGGTTGCTTTTTCCCCAGGTCTCCACGCCTTTGGGTTTTGTTTTTGCTTAACGATTGCCACCTGAGCTAGCCTCTCTTGCCCATCTTCCTGAGTTTCAGAGGGTCGATATCTCCGTGTTGCTGTTTCCTCAGGTCTCCACGCCCTTGTGTGTTTCTTTTGCTTAACGTTTGCCACCTGAAGCCAGCCTCTCTTGCCCATCTTCCTCAGTTTCAGAGGGTGGATTTCTCCGTGTTGCTTTTTCCCCAGGTCTCCACGCCCTTGTGTGTTTCTTTTGCTTAAAGATTGCCACCTGAGCTAGCCTCTGTTGCCCATCTTCGTCCGTTTCAGAGGGTGGATTTCTCAGTGTTGCCTTTTCGCCAGCTCCCCACGCCCTTGTGTGTTTCTTTTGCTTAAAGATTGTCACCTGAGCTAGGCACTGTTGCCCTGCTTCCTCAGTTTCAGAGGGTACCTTTTTCAGGGTTGCTTTTTGACCGGGTCTCCTCGCCATTGTATTTTTTTATCTTATTTTTTTTGCTTAAAGATTGCCACCTGAGCTAGCCTCTGTTGCCCATCTTCGTCCGTTTCAGAGGGTGGATTTCTCAGTGTTGCCTTTTCCCCAGCTCCCCACGCCCTTGTGTGTTTCTTTTGCTGAAAGATTGCCACCTGAAGCCAGCCTCTCTTGCCCATCTTCGTCAGTTTCAGAGGGTGGATTTCTCAGTGTTGCCTTTTCCCCAGCTCCCCACGCCCTTGTGTGTTTCTTTTGCTTAAAGATTGTCACCTGAGCTAGGCACTGTTGCCCTGCTTCCTCAGTTTCAGAGGGTACCTTTTTCAGGGTTGCTTTTTGACCGCGTCTCCTCGCCATTGTATTTTTTTATCTTATTTTTTTTGCTTAAAGATTGCCACCTGAGCTAGCCTCTGTTGCGCTTCTTTCTCAGTTCTAGAGGGTAGATTTCTCCGTGTTGCTTTTTCCCCAGGTCTCCACGCACTTCCTTTCATTTTTCCTTAAAAATTGCCACCTGAGCTAGCCCCTGTTGCCCATCTTCGTCGGTTTCAGAGGGTAGATTTCTCAGTGTTGATTTTTCCCCATTTCTCCACGCCCTCGTGCTTTTTTTTTTTTATTTCCTTAAATGTCGGCGCCTGAGCTAGCTTCTTTTGCCCATCTTCGTCAGTTTCAGCGGGTAGACTCTCCGCCTGCCTTCGACAGGCCCTCTGGACTGGAAAGCTTTCCTCCTCCCGTCATCACGGTCCTTCTCGGATGACGTGCCTGGTTTCGGTTTGACCGTCCCCGCCCGCCCTGATTTTCTAAGTCCTCCCGGGAACCCCGGGGGCGCTCCAGCCGCTCCGGGAAGCGGCGGCCTCCCGGCCGCACCGGCCCAGCCCGGCCCGGGCCGCCCCCTGGCCTCTCTGGGGGGAACTCTCCCCTTCCCCTTCCCGGTGATCGCCCGAGAAACCTTTTCCGAGTCCCCCTCCTGCGGCTGGGGCTGCGCCTTGGCGGCCGGGAGCCCGCGGGCGGACGCCCCGGGGCCGCACTGGGCCGGGAGGCTGGGTCCGAGGGGGCTCCGGGACGGGATCGGGCGGCCCGGCGGCCCGGCTGTGCTCCCCGGCGGGCCCGCGCTCCGGCTCCGTCCCGCTGAGGCGGTCGTCGGTCGCCGGGTGCCACCTGGCGGCCGCTTTTATATCGTCTCTTTCCTCCGGAGCTCCGGCGACGCGGGCCAAGGGACGGGACTCGGCCGCGGTGACCGAGGCAGAGTCCCGGGAGGCCGGCGTCGCTGGCGGGATCTGGCCCGGTGGCGCCGGGGCGTGAGCGCGACGCCCGCTCGCCGGAGATTGGAGGTGCAGGCTACTGAGGGAGGTGGCTGTCGCCGCGCCGCCCGGTGCCGGCCGGGGTGTGGGGCCTCCCGGACGGGTCGACCAGCAGCCGCCGGTGCCCCTCCGTCCCCGGGAGGGGGTGGGGGGCCGCCGCGGGGGAACGGGCGAGGGAGCTCGTCCCGTGCCCGGCCGTCGTCCCGAGGGCGGCCCGGTGGTCGGGCCTTCCGCGTCGCCGATCCCCTTTCCGCGCCCCGCTCCGGAGGTGGGCGACCGGCCGGGGCCTTGCGGGGGAGGCCCGTGGAGGGCGCGACGGGCTCGGCCGCCGGGCTGGCCTTTTCCCCACTGGTCTTCCGAGTCGACCGGCTCTGGCGGTGGGGACCGGGCCCGGTCCTCGGATGCCTCCTCCTCCGTGGCAGTTTTTTTTTCCAAGTCCCGCCCTGGAGAAGAGCGTGGACCGGCCCCGGGAGCCCTCGAGGGCGGGCCGGGGAGGGCGTCCCCGGCCCGGACGCGTGCCCGGGGTGGGTCCGGGCCGTCGGACCGGACTTCTCTCTCCGAGTTTCGCGGGTCGCGTCTTTGTCCGGAGGCGGGAGGGGGCCGGCTCGAGGCGTAGGTGGAGCCCCGGCTGAGGGACGGGAGCCACGGTCCCGCCCCGGGCCCGGTCGCCGGAGGCGCCTCCGCGGAATTCTTTTCTAAGTCCTGACCCGGCGACTCAGAGGGAGGGACCGACCGGTCCCGGCCCGCGCGGGCGGCCCGGGGAGGCTGTCCCCGGCTCCCCCTGCCGCCACGCTTCTGGGGTCGACCAGATGGCCCCGGGAGCTCCGGGCCTGGTGGCGATGGGGTCGTGCTTGGGGTCTGGTGGCCGTGGCCGTGATCCAGGGGTTCCCCTGGTGATCCGTGGGTGGGCCCCGTCTCCGGGCGCGGCGATTCTTGCCCCCGAATGGGTGGTTTTGTGCCGCCAGGTAAGTGCTGACACGCTCTGCTCGGGTGACAGTCGCCCGAGAGCTTCCGGGTGCCTGGATGCGTGTGCGGGGAGGGCTCCGGGCTCTGGCCGAGAACCGGACGCCCGTTTCCACCCCCGCCGCTTGAGCCGCCCGCTGGGGCCTGCGCGCCGGCTCTTGTGCGTTCCAGGCGCCCCCACGACCGTGGTGCCACCTCCGGTCTCTGGTACCCGAGGGCGGCGGGGTTAGGGGCGCGGGGTCCTCTACCACGTGCACTCCCTGCCGCCGGCACCCGGGTGCGGTCGCGACTTACCCCATCCCACCGGCTCCGTGCCAGTGCGTGTCAGGCGTTCTCGTCCTGGGGTGGTCGCCCGCGCTTGCTGGAGGAGGAGAGGGGTCGGTGAGGCTGAAGCAGGCTCCTCCGCTCGCTGTCCTCGCCGGCCTTCCCTTGCTCGGGGGTCCCTCGCGTTATGCTGCCGACCGATGTGGTGATGCTGTGCTCTCCCGGGCCGGGCCTAAGCCGTGCCAGACGAGGGACGGACGTTCATGGCGAACGGGACCGCTCTTCTCGCTCTGCCCGCGGGTCCCCTCGCCCGTTCTCCCCCGCTGCGAGTGGCGTGTGGGAGGCGGCAGGGGTGCGGAATCCGGCCCGACCTCGCTCCCCCGCCCCGTGCCTCGTGGCGTGGGCGGTGTCGGGGTCTCCGTGACGCGGCGGATGCTCCGCCTGTGCCTCTTGGCTGTGTCTCGCGGGCGGCCCTCCCCGCGGTGGGGCGGGCCGTGTTGCCGCCGCGCCGCGCGCCTTCCCGGGCGCGTGAGCGCGTTCCCCAGGCCGTTGGCGGTGCCCCTGGAGCGTTCCAGGTCGTCCCTCAGGCGCCCGAGGCCGAGTGGCGGTGTCGTTCCCTGTTCCCGTCGGCCTCCTCAGGTAACCACTGCGCTGGTGTGTCTGAGGAGCGGAGGGGTCGAGTCGGTAAGGGAGGCGTGCCCCTCGTCCCCCTCGGGGTGGACGGGTGCCTCGTCGCCCCCCACGGCGTGCCGTGTGGGGGCGGGCAGGCTCGGGCGCGTGCCCGCGTGTTCCCCTTGCTGGGGTTTCCCCGCGGGTGTGGGAGTGACCGTGGCGGGCCGAGCCAGCGGCGTGGCGCTGGCTCTTTGGTTGGGAGGTGCTGTTTGATCGGCACCTCCGTCCCAGTCTCTGCCTCCCTTGGTCTCTCGGCCTGAGAGGAGGCACTGACTTGGGAGCCGCACAGGGGCCTTGTAGATCCCTAGCTAAGCCCAGTGTGGCCAGAGATGGCGAGCCCGGGGCAGCGCGGGCTCGCAGCCCTGACCACGGACGCTCCGACTTGCTCTAGGCCTTACCTCTACCGCAGACCCCTCCTGCGTTGCGTGGCCATGGTGTCTGTAAGCGCCTTGGTGGGACCGATGGCGGACGATGGGCGGGGGCGACACGCCCTCGGTGAGAAAGCCTTCTCTAGCGATCCGAGAGGGTGCCTTGGGGTACCGGACCCCCCAGCCGCCGCCCCTCCTTTGCGCGTAGTAGCCACGGACGCCACCACCGTGGCGCGTGGGCAGAGCTGCTCTTTGCCTACCGCGGCCGGCGCCTCCCCCCTCCGAGTCGGGGGAGGGTCACGCCCGGCCGGGCCGTCGTCGGGCGCGGGGCCGCGCGTGTGCGCGAGCGTGCGCGTGGTTCTCCCGTCGCGCGCTGGGGCGGGGAGAGGGCCCGGCCCCGTCCGGGCTCCGCCCCGCCGCGAGCGGCTGGCTCTCCGCTCGCTCCCGTCCCGAGCCGCAGCCGGTGGTGGCGTGCGGGCATGGGTGGGGGCCGCCGCCGCTCTCGGGCGCGTTCC
>NW_027224955.1:0-14962 GCF_041296235.1 Equus asinus | reverse complement strand
CTGGCTGGTGATTTTGGGGTGTCCAGCAGGTGGCTCCAGCGAGTCGAGCAAGTTGTTCCGGTGTGCTCAGCAGGTGGTTCAGGCAGGTCCGGCAGGTGTTTCTGGTCTGTCCAGTACGTGGTGCCGGCATGTCCGGCACGTGCTTCCAGTATGTTTGAGAGGTGGTTCCTACCTTCCCGGCGGGAGATTCCGGAGCGTCCGCCATGTGATTCTGGCCTACCTGGCAGGGGATTTTGGCGTCTCTGGCTGGTGGTTCCGGCGAGTCGAAGAGGAGGTTCCGGCGTGCTCGGCAGGTGCATCCGGTGTCTCTGGCACGTCATTCTGGCACGTTCGAGAGGTGGTTCCGGCATGCCTGACAGGTGATTCCGGAGTGTCCGACAAGGGGTTCTGGCACGTCTGAGAGGTGGTTCCGGCATACCCTGCAGGTGATTCTGGCTTGTCTGCCGAGTGGTGCTGGCGTAGCCATCAGGTGATTTTGGCGTGTCCAGCAGGTGGCTCCAGCGAGTAGAGCAGGTTGTTCCAGCGTACTCAGCAGGTGGTTCAGGCGGGTCTGGCAGGTGGTTCCGGTCTCTCTAGTAGGTGGTTCCGGCGTGTCCGGCACGTGCTTCTGGCACGTCTGAGAGCTGGTTCCGGCATGCCCGGCGGGTGATTCCATAGAGTCCGCCACGTGGTTCTGGCCTAGCTGACAGGTGATTTTGGCGTCCCCGGCAGGTGGTTACAGCGAGTTGAGCAGGAGGTTCCGGCATGCTCGGCAGTTGCATCCGGTGTCTCTGGCACGTGGTTCTGGCACGTCTGACATTTGGTTGCATCATGTCTGGCAGGTGATTCCGGAGTGTCCGGCAAGAGGTTCTGGTGTAGCCGGCAGGTGATTTTGGCATGTCCGGCAGGTGTTTCTGGCGAGCTGTTCAGGTGGTTCCGGTGTTCTTGGCAGGTGATTCTGGCGTGTCCAGCAGGTGGTTCCGGTCTGTCCGGTAATGGGTTCCGTCATGTGCCGCACGTGGTTCTGGCACGTCTGAGAGGTGGTTCCCGCATGCCCGGCAGGTGCTCCAGGAGAGTCCTACAAGTGGTTCTGGCCTAGCCCGCAGGTGATTTTGGCGTGTCCGGCAGGTGGTTCCGGCATGCTCGGCAGGTGGTTCAGGCATGTCTGGTAGGTGGTTCCGGTCTGTCCGCGAGGTGGTTCCGGCGTGTCAGGCACGTGGTTCCGGCATGTGTGACAGGTGGTTCTGGCATGTCCGGCAGGTGATTCTGGATTGTCCACCAAGTGGCTCTGGTGTAACCAGCAGGTGATTCCGGAGTGTACGGCAAGTGGTTCTGGCATAGCTGGCTGGTGATTTTGGGGTGTCCAGCAGGTGGCTCCAGCGAGTCGAGCAAGTTGTTCCGGTGTGCTCAGCAGGTGGTTCAGGCAGGTCCGGCAGGTGTTTCTGGTCTGTCCAGTACGTGGTGCCGGCATGTCCGGCACGTGCTTCCAGTATGTTTGAGAGGTGGTTCCTACCTTCCCGGCGGGAGATTCCGGAGCGTCCGCCATGTGATTCTGGCCTACCTGGCAGGGGATTTTGGCGTCTCTGGCTGGTGGTTCCGGCGAGTCGAAGAGGAGGTTCCGGCGTGCTCGGCAGGTGCATCCGGTGTCTCTGGCACGTCATTCTGGCACGTTCGAGAGGTGGTTCCGGCATGCCTGACAGGTGATTCCGGAGTGTCCGACAAGGGGTTCTGGCACGTCTGAGAGGTGGTTCCGGCATACCCTGCAGGTGATTCTGGCTTGTCTGCCGAGTGGTGCTGGCGTAGCCATCAGGTGATTTTGGCGTGTCCAGCAGGTGGCTCCAGCGAGTAGAGCAGGTTGTTCCAGCGTACTCAGCAGGTGGTTCAGGCGGGTCTGGCAGGTGGTTCCGGTCTCTCTAGTAGGTGGTTCCGGCGTGTCCGGCACGTGCTTCTGGCACGTCTGAGAGCTGGTTCCGGCATGCCCGGCGGGTGATTCCATAGAGTCCGCCACGTGGTTCTGGCCTAGCTGACAGGTGATTTTGGCGTCCCCGGCAGGTGGTTACAGCGAGTTGAGCAGGAGGTTCCGGCATGCTCGGCAGTTGCATCCGGTGTCTCTGGCACGTGGTTCTGGCACGTCTGACATTTGGTTGCATCATGTCTGGCAGGTGATTCCGGAGTGTCCGGCAAGAGGTTCTGGTGTAGCCGGCAGGTGATTTTGGCATGTCCGGCAGGTGTTTCTGGCGAGCTGTTCAGGTGGTTCCGGTGTTCTTGGCAGGTGATTCTGGCGTGTCCAGCAGGTGGTTCCGGTCTGTCCGGTAATGGGTTCCGTCATGTGCCGCACGTGGTTCTGGCACGTCTGAGAGGTGGTTCCCGCATGCCCGGCAGGTGCTCCAGGAGAGTCCTACAAGTGGTTCTGGCCTAGCCCGCAGGTGATTTTGGCGTGTCCGGCAGGTGGTTCCGGCATGCTCGGCAGGTGGTTCAGGCATGTCTGGTAGGTGGTTCCGGTCTGTCCGCGAGGTGGTTCCGGCGTGTCAGGCACGTGGTTCCGGCATGTGTGACAGGTGGTTCTGGCATGTCCGGCAGGTGATTCTGGATTGTCCACCAAGTGGCTCTGGTGTAACCAGCAGGTGATTCCGGAGTGTACGGCAAGTGGTTCTGGCATAGCTGGCTGGTGATTTTGGGGTGTCCAGCAGGTGGCTCCAGCGAGTCGAGCAAGTTGTTCCGGTGTGCTCAGCAGGTGGTTCAGGCAGGTCCGGCAGGTGTTTCTGGTCTGTCCAGTACGTGGTGCCGGCATGTCCGGCACGTGCTTCCAGTATGTTTGAGAGGTGGTTCCTACCTTCCCGGCGGGAGATTCCGGAGCGTCCGCCATGTGATTCTGGCCTACCTGGCAGGGGATTTTGGCGTCTCTGGCTGGTGGTTCCGGCGAGTCGAAGAGGAGGTTCCGGCGTGCTCGGCAGGTGCATCCGGTGTCTCTGGCACGTCATTCTGGCACGTTCGAGAGGTGGTTCCGGCATGCCTGACAGGTGATTCCGGAGTGTCCGACAAGGGGTTCTGGCACGTCTGAGAGGTGGTTCCGGCATACCCTGCAGGTGATTCTGGCTTGTCTGCCGAGTGGTGCTGGCGTAGCCATCAGGTGATTTTGGCGTGTCCAGCAGGTGGCTCCAGCGAGTAGAGCAGGTTGTTCCAGCGTACTCAGCAGGTGGTTCAGGCGGGTCTGGCAGGTGGTTCCGGTCTCTCTAGTAGGTGGTTCCGGCGTGTCCGGCACGTGCTTCTGGCACGTCTGAGAGCTGGTTCCGGCATGCCCGGCGGGTGATTCCATAGAGTCCGCCACGTGGTTCTGGCCTAGCTGACAGGTGATTTTGGCGTCCCCGGCAGGTGGTTACAGCGAGTTGAGCAGGAGGTTCCGGCATGCTCGGCAGTTGCATCCGGTGTCTCTGGCACGTGGTTCTGGCACGTCTGACATTTGGTTGCATCATGTCTGGCAGGTGATTCCGGAGTGTCCGGCAAGAGGTTCTGGTGTAGCCGGCAGGTGATTTTGGCATGTCCGGCAGGTGTTTCTGGCGAGCTGTTCAGGTGGTTCCGGTGTTCTTGGCAGGTGATTCTGGCGTGTCCAGCAGGTGGTTCCGGTCTGTCCGGTAATGGGTTCCGTCATGTGCCGCACGTGGTTCTGGCACGTCTGAGAGGTGGTTCCCGCATGCCCGGCAGGTGCTCCAGGAGAGTCCTACAAGTGGTTCTGGCCTAGCCCGCAGGTGATTTTGGCGTGTCCGGCAGGTGGTTCCGGCATGCTCGGCAGGTGGTTCAGGCATGTCTGGTAGGTGGTTCCGGTCTGTCCGCGAGGTGGTTCCGGCGTGTCAGGCACGTGGTTCCGGCATGTGTGACAGGTGGTTCTGGCATGTCCGGCAGGTGATTCTGGATTGTCCACCAAGTGGCTCTGGTGTAACCAGCAGGTGATTCCGGAGTGTACGGCAAGTGGTTCTGGCATAGCTGGCTGGTGATTTTGGGGTGTCCAGCAGGTGGCTCCAGCGAGTCGAGCAAGTTGTTCCGGTGTGCTCAGCAGGTGGTTCAGGCAGGTCCGGCAGGTGTTTCTGGTCTGTCCAGTACGTGGTGCCGGCATGTCCGGCACGTGCTTCCAGTATGTTTGAGAGGTGGTTCCTACCTTCCCGGCGGGAGATTCCGGAGCGTCCGCCATGTGATTCTGGCCTACCTGGCAGGGGATTTTGGCGTCTCTGGCTGGTGGTTCCGGCGAGTCGAAGAGGAGGTTCCGGCGTGCTCGGCAGGTGCATCCGGTGTCTCTGGCACGTCATTCTGGCACGTTCGAGAGGTGGTTCCGGCATGCCTGACAGGTGATTCCGGAGTGTCCGACAAGGGGTTCTGGCACGTCTGAGAGGTGGTTCCGGCATACCCTGCAGGTGATTCTGGCTTGTCTGCCGAGTGGTGCTGGCGTAGCCATCAGGTGATTTTGGCGTGTCCAGCAGGTGGCTCCAGCGAGTAGAGCAGGTTGTTCCAGCGTACTCAGCAGGTGGTTCAGGCGGGTCTGGCAGGTGGTTCCGGTCTCTCTAGTAGGTGGTTCCGGCGTGTCCGGCACGTGCTTCTGGCACGTCTGAGAGCTGGTTCCGGCATGCCCGGCGGGTGATTCCATAGAGTCCGCCACGTGGTTCTGGCCTAGCTGACAGGTGATTTTGGCGTCCCCGGCAGGTGGTTACAGCGAGTTGAGCAGGAGGTTCCGGCAATGCTCGGCAGTTGCATCCGGTGTCTCTGGCACGTGGTTCTGGCACGTCTGACATTTGGTTGCATCATGTCTGGCAGGTGATTCCGGAGTGTCCGGCAAGAGGTTCTGGTGTAGCCGGCAGGTGATTTTGGCATGTCCGGCAGGTGTTTCTGGCGAGCTGTTCAGGTGGTTCCGGTGTTCTTGGCAGGTGATTCTGGCGTGTCCAGCAGGTGGTTCCGGTCTGTCCGGTAATGGGTTCCGTCATGTGCCGCACGTGGTTCTGGCACGTCTGAGAGGTGGTTCCCGCATGCCCGGCAGGTGCTCCAGGAGAGTCCTACAAGTGGTTCTGGCCTAGCCCGCAGGTGATTTTGGCGTGTCCGGCAGGTGGTTCCGGCATGCTCGGCAGGTGGTTCAGGCATGTCTGGTAGGTGGTTCCGGTCTGTCCGCGAGGTGGTTCCGGCGTGTCAGGCACGTGGTTCCGGCATGTGTGACAGGTGGTTCTGGCATGTCCGGCAGGTGATTCTGGATTGTCCACCAAGTGGCTCTGGTGTAACCAGCAGGTGATTCCGGAGTGTACGGCAAGTGGTTCTGGCATAGCTGGCTGGTGATTTTGGGGTGTCCAGCAGGTGGCTCCAGCGAGTCGAGCAAGTTGTTCCGGTGTGCTCAGCAGGTGGTTCAGGCAGGTCCGGCAGGTGTTTCTGGTCTGTCCAGTACGTGGTGCCGGCATGTCCGGCACGTGCTTCCAGTATGTTTGAGAGGTGGTTCCTACCTTCCCGGCGGGAGATTCCGGAGCGTCCGCCATGTGATTCTGGCCTACCTGGCAGGGGATTTTGGCGTCTCTGGCTGGTGGTTCCGGCGAGTCGAAGAGGAGGTTCCGGCGTGCTCGGCAGGTGCATCCGGTGTCTCTGGCACGTCATTCTGGCACGTTCGAGAGGTGGTTCCGGCATGCCTGACAGGTGATTCCGGAGTGTCCGACAAGGGGTTCTGGCACGTCTGAGAGGTGGTTCCGGCATACCCTGCAGGTGATTCTGGCTTGTCTGCCGAGTGGTGCTGGCGTAGCCATCAGGTGATTTTGGCGTGTCCAGCAGGTGGCTCCAGCGAGTAGAGCAGGTTGTTCCAGCGTACTCAGCAGGTGGTTCAGGCGGGTCTGGCAGGTGGTTCCGGTCTCTCTAGTAGGTGGTTCCGGCGTGTCCGGCACGTGCTTCTGGCACGTCTGAGAGCTGGTTCCGGCATGCCCGGCGGGTGATTCCATAGAGTCCGCCACGTGGTTCTGGCCTAGCTGACAGGTGATTTTGGCGTCCCCGGCAGGTGGTTACAGCGAGTTGAGCAGGAGGTTCCGGCATGCTCGGCAGTTGCATCCGGTGTCTCTGGCACGTGGTTCTGGCACGTCTGACATTTGGTTGCATCATGTCTGGCAGGTGATTCCGGAGTGTCCGGCAAGAGGTTCTGGTGTAGCCGGCAGGTGATTTTGGCATGTCCGGCAGGTGTTTCTGGCGAGCTGTTCAGGTGGTTCCGGTGTTCTTGGCAGGTGATTCTGGCGTGTCCAGCAGGTGGTTCCGGTCTGTCCGGTAATGGGTTCCGTCATGTGCCGCACGTGGTTCTGGCACGTCTGAGAGGTGGTTCCCGCATGCCCGGCAGGTGCTCCAGGAGAGTCCTACAAGTGGTTCTGGCCTAGCCCGCAGGTGATTTTGGCGTGTCCGGCAGGTGGTTCCGGCATGCTCGGCAGGTGGTTCAGGCATGTCTGGTAGGTGGTTCCGGTCTGTCCGCGAGGTGGTTCCGGCGTGTCAGGCACGTGGTTCCGGCATGTGTGACAGGTGGTTCTGGCATGTCCGGCAGGTGATTCTGGATTGTCCACCAAGTGGCTCTGGTGTAACCAGCAGGTGATTCCGGAGTGTACGGCAAGTGGTTCTGGCATAGCTGGCTGGTGATTTTGGGGTGTCCAGCAGGTGGCTCCAGCGAGTCGAGCAAGTTGTTCCGGTGTGCTCAGCAGGTGGTTCAGGCAGGTCCGGCAGGTGTTTCTGGTCTGTCCAGTACGTGGTGCCGGCATGTCCGGCACGTGCTTCCAGTATGTTTGAGAGGTGGTTCCTACCTTCCCGGCGGGAGATTCCGGAGCGTCCGCCATGTGATTCTGGCCTACCTGGCAGGGGATTTTGGCGTCTCTGGCTGGTGGTTCCGGCGAGTCGAAGAGGAGGTTCCGGCGTGCTCGGCAGGTGCATCCGGTGTCTCTGGCACGTCATTCTGGCACGTTCGAGAGGTGGTTCCGGCATGCCTGACAGGTGATTCCGGAGTGTCCGACAAGGGGTTCTGGCACGTCTGAGAGGTGGTTCCGGCATACCCTGCAGGTGATTCTGGCTTGTCTGCCGAGTGGTGCTGGCGTAGCCATCAGGTGATTTTGGCGTGTCCAGCAGGTGGCTCCAGCGAGTAGAGCAGGTTGTTCCAGCGTACTCAGCAGGTGGTTCAGGCGGGTCTGGCAGGTGGTTCCGGTCTCTCTAGTAGGTGGTTCCGGCGTGTCCGGCACGTGCTTCTGGCACGTCTGAGAGCTGGTTCCGGCATGCCCGGCGGGTGATTCCATAGAGTCCGCCACGTGGTTCTGGCCTAGCTGACAGGTGATTTTGGCGTCCCCGGCAGGTGGTTACAGCGAGTTGAGCAGGAGGTTCCGGCATGCTCGGCAGTTGCATCCGGTGTCTCTGGCACGTGGTTCTGGCACGTCTGACATTTGGTTGCATCATGTCTGGCAGGTGATTCCGGAGTGTCCGGCAAGAGGTTCTGGTGTAGCCGGCAGGTGATTTTGGCATGTCCGGCAGGTGTTTCTGGCGAGCTGTTCAGGTGGTTCCGGTGTTCTTGGCAGGTGATTCTGGCGTGTCCAGCAGGTGGTTCCGGTCTGTCCGGTAATGGGTTCCGTCATGTGCCGCACGTGGTTCTGGCACGTCTGAGAGGTGGTTCCCGCATGCCCGGCAGGTGCTCCAGGAGAGTCCTACAAGTGGTTCTGGCCTAGCCCGCAGGTGATTTTGGCGTGTCCGGCAGGTGGTTCCGGCATGCTCGGCAGGTGGTTCAGGCATGTCTGGTAGGTGGTTCCGGTCTGTCCGCGAGGTGGTTCCGGCGTGTCAGGCACGTGGTTCCGGCATGTGTGACAGGTGGTTCTGGCATGTCCGGCAGGTGATTCTGGATTGTCCACCAAGTGGCTCTGGTGTAACCAGCAGGTGATTCCGGAGTGTACGGCAAGTGGTTCTGGCATAGCTGGCTGGTGATTTTGGGGTGTCCAGCAGGTGGCTCCAGCGAGTCGAGCAAGTTGTTCCGGTGTGCTCAGCAGGTGGTTCAGGCAGGTCCGGCAGGTGTTTCTGGTCTGTCCAGTACGTGGTGCCGGCATGTCCGGCACGTGCTTCCAGTATGTTTGAGAGGTGGTTCCTACCTTCCCGGCGGGAGATTCCGGAGCGTCCGCCATGTGATTCTGGCCTACCTGGCAGGGGATTTTGGCGTCTCTGGCTGGTGGTTCCGGCGAGTCGAAGAGGAGGTTCCGGCGTGCTCGGCAGGTGCATCCGGTGTCTCTGGCACGTCATTCTGGCACGTTCGAGAGGTGGTTCCGGCATGCCTGACAGGTGATTCCGGAGTGTCCGACAAGGGGTTCTGGCACGTCTGAGAGGTGGTTCCGGCATACCCTGCAGGTGATTCTGGCTTGTCTGCCGAGTGGTGCTGGCGTAGCCATCAGGTGATTTTGGCGTGTCCAGCAGGTGGCTCCAGCGAGTAGAGCAGGTTGTTCCAGCGTACTCAGCAGGTGGTTCAGGCGGGTCTGGCAGGTGGTTCCGGTCTCTCTAGTAGGTGGTTCCGGCGTGTCCGGCACGTGCTTCTGGCACGTCTGAGAGCTGGTTCCGGCATGCCCGGCGGGTGATTCCATAGAGTCCGCCACGTGGTTCTGGCCTAGCTGACAGGTGATTTTGGCGTCCCCGGCAGGTGGTTACAGCGAGTTGAGCAGGAGGTTCCGGCATGCTCGGCAGTTGCATCCGGTGTCTCTGGCACGTGGTTCTGGCACGTCTGACATTTGGTTGCATCATGTCTGGCAGGTGATTCCGGAGTGTCCGGCAAGAGGTTCTGGTGTAGCCGGCAGGTGATTTTGGCATGTCCGGCAGGTGTTTCTGGCGAGCTGTTCAGGTGGTTCCGGTGTTCTTGGCAGGTGATTCTGGCGTGTCCAGCAGGTGGTTCCGGTCTGTCCGGTAATGGGTTCCGTCATGTGCCGCACGTGGTTCTGGCACGTCTGAGAGGTGGTTCCCGCATGCCCGGCAGGTGCTCCAGGAGAGTCCTACAAGTGGTTCTGGCCTAGCCCGCAGGTGATTTTGGCGTGTCCGGCAGGTGGTTCCGGCATGCTCGGCAGGTGGTTCAGGCATGTCTGGTAGGTGGTTCCGGTCTGTCCGCGAGGTGGTTCCGGCGTGTCAGGCACGTGGTTCCGGCATGTGTGACAGGTGGTTCTGGCATGTCCGGCAGGTGATTCTGGATTGTCCACCAAGTGGCTCTGGTGTAACCAGCAGGTGATTCCGGAGTGTACGGCAAGTGGTTCTGGCATAGCTGGCTGGTGATTTTGGGGTGTCCAGCAGGTGGCTCCAGCGAGTCGAGCAAGTTGTTCCGGTGTGCTCAGCAGGTGGTTCAGGCAGGTCCGGCAGGTGTTTCTGGTCTGTCCAGTACGTGGTGCCGGCATGTCCGGCACGTGCTTCCAGTATGTTTGAGAGGTGGTTCCTACCTTCCCGGCGGGAGATTCCGGAGCGTCCGCCATGTGATTCTGGCCTACCTGGCAGGGGATTTTGGCGTCTCTGGCTGGTGGTTCCGGCGAGTCGAAGAGGAGGTTCCGGCGGTGCTCGGCAGGTGCATCCGGTGTCTCTGGCACGTCATTCTGGCACGTTCGAGAGGTGGTTCCGGCATGCCTGACAGGTGATTCCGGAGTGTCCGACAAGGGGTTCTGGCACGTCTGAGAGGTGGTTCCGCATACCCTGCAGGTGATTCTGGCTTGTCTGCCGAGTGGTGCTGGCGTAGCCATCAGGTGATTTTGGCGTGTCCAGCAGGTGGCTCCAGCGAGTAGAGCAGGTTGTTCCAGCGTACTCAGCAGGTGGTTCAGGCGGGTCTGGCAGGTGGTTCCGGTCTCTCTAGTAGGTGGTTCCGGCGTGTCCGGCACGTGCTTCTGGCACGTCTGAGAGCTGGTTCCGGCATGCCCGGCGGGTGATTCCATAGAGTCCGCCACGTGGTTCTGGCCTAGCTGACAGGTGATTTTGGCGTCCCCGGCAGGTGGTTACAGCGAGTTGAGCAGGAGGTTCCGGCATGCTCGGCAGTTGCATCCGGTGTCTCTGGCACGTGGTTCTGGCACGTCTGACATTTGGTTGCATCATGTCTGGCAGGTGATTCCGGAGTGTCCGGCAAGAGGTTCTGGTGTAGCCGGCAGGTGATTTTGGCATGTCCGGCAGGTGTTTCTGGCGAGCTGTTCAGGTGGTTCCGGTGTTCTTGGCAGGTGATTCTGGCGTGTCCAGCAGGTGGTTCCGGTCTGTCCGGTAATGGGTTCCGTCATGTGCCGCACGTGGTTCTGGCACGTCTGAGAGGTGGTTCCCGCATGCCCGGCAGGTGCTCCAGGAGAGTCCTACAAGTGGTTCTGGCCTAGCCCGCAGGTGATTTTGGCGTGTCCGGCAGGTGGTTCCGGCATGCTCGGCAGGTGGTTCAGGCATGTCTGGTAGGTGGTTCCGGTCTGTCCGCGAGGTGGTTCCGGCGTGTCAGGCACGTGGTTCCGGCATGTGTGACAGGTGGTTCTGGCATGTCCGGCAGGTGATTCTGGATTGTCCACCAAGTGGCTCTGGTGTAACCAGCAGGTGATTCCGGAGTGTACGGCAAGTGGTTCTGGCATAGCTGGCTGGTGATTTTGGGGTGTCCAGCAGGTGGCTCCAGCGAGTCGAGCAAGTTGTTCCGGTGTGCTCAGCAGGTGGTTCAGGCAGGTCCGGCAGGTGTTTCTGGTCTGTCCAGTACGTGGTGCCGGCATGTCCGGCACGTGCTTCCAGTATGTTTGAGAGGTGGTTCCTACCTTCCCGGCGGGAGATTCCGGAGCGTCCGCCATGTGATTCTGGCCTACCTGGCAGGGGATTTTGGCGTCTCTGGCTGGTGGTTCCGGCGAGTCGAAGAGGAGGTTCCGGCGTGCTCGGCAGGTGCATCCGGTGTCTCTGGCACGTCATTCTGGCACGTTCGAGAGGTGGTTCCGGCATGCCTGACAGGTGATTCCGGAGTGTCCGACAAGGGGTTCTGGCACGTCTGAGAGGTGGTTCCGGCATACCCTGCAGGTGATTCTGGCTTGTCTGCGAGTGGTGCTGGCGTAGCCATCAGGTGATTTTGGCGTGTCCAGCAGGTGGCTCCAGCGAGTAGAGCAGGTTGTTCCAGCGTACTCAGCAGGTGGTTCAGGCGGGTCTGGCAGGTGGTTCCGGTCTCTCTAGTAGGTGGTTCCGGCGTGTCCGGCACGTGCTTCTGGCACGTCTGAGAGCTGGTTCCGGCATGCCCGGCGGGTGATTCCATAGAGTCCGCCACGTGGTTCTGGCCTAGCTGACAGGTGATTTTGGCGTCCCCGGCAGGTGGTTACAGCGAGTTGAGCAGGAGGTTCCGGCATGCTCGGCAGTTGCATCCGGTGTCTCTGGCACGTGGTTCTGGCACGTCTGACATTTGGTTGCATCATGTCTGGCAGGTGATTCCGGAGTGTCCGGCAAGAGGTTCTGGTGTAGCCGGCAGGTGATTTTGGCATGTCCGGCAGGTGTTTCTGGCGAGCTGTTCAGGTGGTTCCGGTGTTCTTGGCAGGTGATTCTGGCGTGTCCAGCAGGTGGTTCCGGTCTGTCCGGTAATGGGTTCCGTCATGTGCCGCACGTGGTTCTGGCACGTCTGAGAGGTGGTTCCCGCATGCCCGGCAGGTGCTCCAGGAGAGTCCTACAAGTGGTTCTGGCCTAGCCCGCAGGTGATTTTGGCGTGTCCGGCAGGTGGTTCCGGCATGCTCGGCAGGTGGTTCAGGCATGTCTGGTAGGTGGTTCCGGTCTGTCCGCGAGGTGGTTCCGGCGTGTCAGGCACGTGGTTCCGGCATGTGTGACAGGTGGTTCTGGCATGTCCGGCAGGTGATTCTGGATTGTCCACCAAGTGGCTCTGGGTGTAACCAGCAGGTGATTCCGGAGTGTACGGCAAGTGGTTCTGGCATAGCTGGCTGGTGATTTTGGGGTGTCCAGCAGGTGGCTCCAGCGAGTCGAGCAAGTTGTTCCGGTGTGCTCAGCAGGTGGTTCAGGCAGGTCCGGCAGGTGTTTCTGGTCTGTCCAGTACGTGGTGCCGGCATGTCCGGCACGTGCTTCCAGTATGTTTGAGAGGTGGTTCCTACCTTCCCGGCGGGAGATTCCGGAGCGTCCGCCATGTGATTCTGGCCTACCTGGCAGGGGATTTTGGCGTCTCTGGCTGGTGGTTCCGGCGAGTCGAAGAGGAGGTTCCGGCGTGCTCGGCAGGTGCATCCGGTGTCTCTGGCACGTCATTCTGGCACGTTCGAGAGGTGGTTCCGGCATGCCTGACAGGTGATTCCGGAGTGTCCGACAAGGGGTTCTGGCACGTCTGAGAGGTGGTTCCGGCATACCCTGCAGGTGATTCTGGCTTGTCTGCCGAGTGGTGCTGGCGTAGCCATCAGGTGATTTTGGCGTGTCCAGCAGGTGGCTCCAGCGAGTAGAGCAGGTTGTTCCAGCGTACTCAGCAGGTGGTTCAGGCGGGTCTGGCAGGTGGTTCGGTCTCTCTAGTAGGTGGTTCCGGCGTGTCCGGCACGTGCTTCTGGCACGTCTGAGAGCTGGTTCCGGCATGCCCGGCGGGTGATTCCATAGAGTCCGCCACGTGGTTCTGGCCTAGCTGACAGGTGATTTTGGCGTCCCCGGCAGGTGGTTACAGCGAGTTGAGCAGGAGGTTCCGGCATGCTCGGCAGTTGCATCCGGTGTCTCTGGCACGTGGTTCTGGCACGTCTGACATTTGGTTGCATCATGTCTGGCAGGTGATTCCGGAGTGTCCGGCAAGAGGTTCTGGTGTAGCCGGCAGGTGATTTTGGCATGTCCGGCAGGTGTTTCTGGCGAGCTGTTCAGGTGGTTCCGGTGTTCTTGGCAGGTGATTCTGGCGTGTCCAGCAGGTGGTTCCGGTCTGTCCGGTAATGGGTTCCGTCATGTGCCGCACGTGGTTCTGGCACGTCTGAGAGGTGGTTCCCGCATGCCGGCAGGTGCTCCAGGAGAGTCCTACAAGTGGTTCTGGCCTAGCCCGCAGGTGATTTTGGCGTGTCCGGCAGGTGGTTCCGGCATGCTCGGCAGGTGGTTCAGGCATGTCTGGTAGGTGGTTCCGGTCTGTCCGCGAGGTGGTTCCGGCGTGTCAGGCACGTGGTTCCGGCATGTGTGACAGGTGGTTCTGGCATGTCCGGCAGGTGATTCTGGATTGTCCACCAAGTGGCTCTGGTGTAACCAGCAGGTGATTCCGGAGTGTACGGCAAGTGGTTCTGGCATAGCTGGCTGGTGATTTTGGGGTGTCCAGCAGGTGGCTCCAGCGAGTCGAGCAAGTTGTTCCGGTGTGCTCAGCAGGTGGTTCAGGCAGGTCCGGCAGGTGTTTCTGGTCTGTCCAGTACGTGGTGCCGGCATGTCCGGCACGTGCTTCCAGTATGTTTGAGAGGTGGTTCCTACCTTCCCGGCGGGAGATTCCGGAGCGTCCGCCATGTGATTCTGGCCTACCTGGCAGGGGATTTTGGCGTCTCTGGCTGGTGGTTCCGGCGAGTCGAAGAGGAGGTTCCGGCGTGCTCGGCAGGTGCATCCGGTGTCTCTGGCACGTCATTCTGGCACGTTCGAGAGGTGGTTCCGGCATGCTCGGCAGTTGCATCCGGTGTCTCTGGCACGTGGTTCTGGCACGTCTGACATTTGGTTGCATCATGTCTGGCAGGTGATTCCGGAGTGTCCGGCAAGAGGTTCTGGTGTAGCCGGCAGGTGATTTTGGCATGTCCGGCAGGTGTTTCTGGCGAGCTGTTCAGGTGGTTCCGGTGTTCTTGGCAGGTGATTCTGGCGTGTCCAGCAGGTGGTTCCGGTCTGTCCGGTAATGGGTTCCGTCATGTGCCGCACGTGGTTCTGGCACGTCTGAGAGGTGGTTCCCGCATGCCCGGCAGGTGCTCCAGGAGAGTCCTACAAGTGGTTCTGGCCTAGCCCGCAGGTGATTTTGGCGTGTCCGGCAGGTGGTTCCGGCATGCTCGGCAGGTGGTTCAGGCATGTCTGGTAGGTGGTTCCGGTCTGTCCGCGAGGTGGTTCCGGCGTGTCAGGCACGTGGTTCCGGCATGTGTGACAGGTGGTTCTGGCATATCCGGCAGGTGATTCTGGATTGTCCACCAAGTGGCTCTGGTGTAACCAGCAGGTGATTCCGGAGTGTACGGCAAGTGGTTCTGGCATAGCTGGCTGGTGATTTTGGGGTGTCCAGCAGGTGGCTCCAGCGAGTCGAGCAAGTTGTTCCGGTGTGCTCAGCAGGTGGTTCAGGCAGGTCCGGCAGGTGTTTCTGGTCTGTCCAGTACGTGGTGCCCGGCATGTCCGGCACGTGCTTCCAGTATGTTTGAGAGGTGGTTCCTACCTTCCCGGCGGGAGATTCCGGAGCGTCCGCCATGTGATTCTGGCCTACCTGGCAGGGGATTTTGGCGTCTCTGGCTGGTGGTTCCGGCGAGTCGAACAGGAGGTTCCGGCTGTGCTCGGCAGGTGCATCCGGTGTCTCTGGCACGTCATTCTGGCACGTTCGAGAGGTGGTTCCGGCATGCCTGACAGGTGATTCCGGAGTGTCCGACAAGGGGTTCTGGCACGTCTGAGAGGTGGTTCCGGCATACCCTGCAGGTGATTCTGGCTTGTCTGCCGAGTGGTGCTGGCGTAGCCATCAGGTGATTTTGGCGTGTCCAGCAGGTGGCTCCAGCGAGTAGAGCAGGTTGTTCCAGCGTACTCAGCAGGTGGTTCAGGCGGGTCTGGCAGGTGGTTCCGGTCTCTCTAGTAGGTGGTTCCGGCGTGTCCGGCACGTGCTTCTGGCACGTCTGAGAGCTGGTTCCGGCATGCCCGGCGGGTGATTCCATAGAGTCCGCCACGTGGTTCTGGCCTAGCTGACAGGTGATTTTGGCGTCCCCGGCAGGTGGTTACAGCGAGTTGAGCAGGAGGTTCCGGCATGCTCGGCAGTTGCATCGGTGTCTCTGGCACGTGGTTCTGGCACGTCTGACATTTGGTTGCATCATGTCTGGCAGGTGATTCCGGAGTGTCC
>NW_027224954.1:0-24570 GCF_041296235.1 Equus asinus | reverse complement strand
ATCACCTGCCAGACATGATGCAACCAAATGTCAGACGTGCCAGAACCACGTGCCAGAGACACCGGATGCAACTGCCGAGCATGCCGGAACCTCCTGCTCAACTCGCTGTAACCACCTGCCGGGGACGCCAAAATCACCTGTCAGCTAGGCCAGAACCACGTGGCGGACTCTATGGAATCACCCGCCGGGCATGCCGGAACCAGCTCTCAGACGTGCCAGAAGCACGTGCCGGACACGCCGGAACCACCTACTAGAGAGACCGGAACCACCTGCCAGACCCGCCTGAACCACCTGCTGAGTACGCTGGAACAACCTGCTCTACTCGCTGGAGCCACCTGCTGGACACGCCAAAATCACCTGATGGCTACGCCAGCACCACTCGGCAGACAAGCCAGAATCACCTGCAGGGTATGCCGGAACCACCTCTCAGACGTGCCAGAACCCCTTGTCGGACACTCCGGAATCACCTGTCAGGCATGCCGGAACCACCTCTCGAACGTGCCAGAATGACGTGCCAGAGACACCGGATGCACCTGCCGAGCACGCCGGAACCTCCTCTTCGACTCGCCGGAACCACCAGCCAGAGACGCCAAAATCCCCTGCCAGGTAGGCCAGAATCACATGGCGGACGCTCCGGAATCTCCCGCCGGGAAGGTAGGAACCACCTCTCAAACATACTGGAAGCACGTGCCGGACATGCCGGCACCACGTACTGGACAGACCAGAAACACCTGCCGGACCTGCCTGAACCACCTGCTGAGCACACCGGAACAACTTGCTCGACTCGCTGGAGCCACCTGCTGGACACCCCAAAATCACCAGCCAGCTATGCCAGAACCACTTGCCGTACGCTCCGGAATCACCTGCTGGTTACACCAGAGCCACTTGGTGGACAATCCAGAATCACCTGCCGGACATGCCAGAACCACCTGTCACACATGCCGGAACCACGTGCCTGACACGCCGGAACCACCTCGCGGACAGACCGGAACCACCTACCAGACATGCCGGGAACCACCTGCCGGACACGCCAAAATCACCTGCGGGCTAGGCCAGAACCACTTGTAGGACTCTCCTGGAGCACCTGCCGGGCATGCGGGAACCACCTCTCAGACGTGCCAGAACCACGTGCGGCACATGACGGAACCCATTACCGGACAGACCGGAACCACCTGCTGGACACGCCAGAATCACCTGCCAAGAACACCGGAACCACCTGAACAGCTCGCCAGAAACACCTGCCGGACATGCCAAAATCACCTGCCGGCTACACCAGAACCTCTTGCCGGACACTCCGGAATCACCTGCCAGACATGATGCAACCAAATGTCAGACGTGCCAGAACCACGTGCCAGAGACACCGGATGCAACTGCCGAGCATGCCGGAACCTCCTGCTCAACTCGCTGTAACCACCTGCCGGGGACGCCAAAATCACCTGTCAGCTAGGCCAGAACCACGTGGCGGACTCTATGGAATCACCCGCCGGGCATGCCGGAACCAGCTCTCAGACGTGCCAGAAGCACGTGCCGGACACGCCGGAACCACCTACTAGAGAGACCGGAACCACCTGCCAGACCCGCCTGAACCACCTGCTGAGTACGCTGGAACAACCTGCTCTACTCGCTGGAGCCACCTGCTGGACACGCCAAAATCACCTGATGGCTACGCCAGCACCACTCGGCAGACAAGCCAGAATCACCTGCAGGGTATGCCGGAACCACCTCTCAGACGTGCCAGAACCCCTTGTCGGACACTCCGGAATCACCTGTCAGGCATGCCGGAACCACCTCTCGAACGTGCCAGAATGACGTGCCAGAGACACCGGATGCACCTGCCGAGCACGCCGGAACCTCCTGTTCGACTCGCCGGAACCACCAGCCAGAGACGCCAAAATCCCCTGCCAGGTAGGCCAGAATCACATGGCGGACGCTCCGGAATCTCCCGCCGGGAAGGTAGGAACCACCTCTCAAACATACTGGAAGCACGTGCCGGACATGCCGGCACCACGTACTGGACAGACCAGAAACACCTGCCGGACCTGCCTGAACCACCTGCTGAGCACACCGGAACAACTTGCTCGACTCGCTGGAGCCACCTGCTGGACACCCCAAAATCACCAGCCAGCTATGCCAGAACCACTTGCCGTACGCTCCGGAATCACCTGCTGGTTACACCAGAGCCACTTGGTGGACAATCCAGAATCACCTGCCGGACATGCCAGAACCACCTGTCACACATGCCGGAACCACGTGCCTGACACGCCGGAACCACCTCGCGGACAGACCGGAACCACCTACCAGACATGCCTGAACCACCTGCCGAGCATGCCGGAACCACCTGCCGGACACGCCAAAATCACCTGCGGGCTAGGCCAGAACCACTTGTAGGACTCTCCTGGAGCACCTGCCGGGCATGCGGGAACCACCTCTCAGACGTGCCAGAACCACGTGCGGCACATGACGGAACCCATTACCGGACAGACCGGAACCACCTGCTGGACACGCCAGAATCACCTGCCAAGAACACCGGAACCACCTGAACAGCTCGCCAGAAACACCTGCCGGACATGCCAAAATCACCTGCCGGCTACACCAGAACCTCTTGCCGGACACTCCGGAATCACCTGCCAGACATGATGCAACCAAATGTCAGACGTGCCAGAACCACGTGCCAGAGACACCGGATGCAACTGCCGAGCATGCCGGAACCTCCTGCTCAACTCGCTGTAACCACCTGCCGGGGACGCCAAAATCACCTGTCAGCTAGGCCAGAACCACGTGGCGGACTCTATGGAATCACCCGCCGGGCATGCCGGAACCAGCTCTCAGACGTGCCAGAAGCACGTGCCGGACACGCCGGAACCACCTACTAGAGAGACCGGAACCACCTGCCAGACCCGCCTGAACCACCTGCTGAGTACGCTGGAACAACCTGCTCTACTCGCTGGAGCCACCTGCTGGACACGCCAAAATCACCTGATGGCTACGCCAGCACCACTCGGCAGACAAGCCAGAATCACCTGCAGGGTATGCCGGAACCACCTCTCAGACGTGCCAGAACCCCTTGTCGGACACTCCGGAATCACCTGTCAGGCATGCCGGAACCACCTCTCGAACGTGCCAGAATGACGTGCCAGAGACACCGGATGCACCTGCCGAGCACGCCGGAACCTCCTGTTCGACTCGCCGGAACCACCAGCCAGAGACGCCAAAATCCCCTGCCAGGTAGGCCAGAATCACATGGCGGACGCTCCGGAATCTCCCGCCGGGAAGGTAGGAACCACCTCTCAAACATACTGGAAGCACGTGCCGGACATGCCGGCACCACGTACTGGACAGACCAGAAACACCTGCCGGACCTGCCTGAACCACCTGCTGAGCACACCGGAACAACTTGCTCGACTCGCTGGAGCCACCTGCTGGACACCCCAAAATCACCAGCCAGCTATGCCAGAACCACTTGCCGTACGCTCCGGAATCACCTGCTGGTTACACCAGAGCCACTTGGTGGACAATCCAGAATCACCTGCCGGACATGCCAGAACCACCTGTCACACATGCCGGAACCACGTGCCTGACACGCCGGAACCACCTCGCGGACAGACCGGAACCACCTACCAGACATGCCTGAACCACCTGCCGAGCATGCCGGAACCACCTGCCGGACACGCCAAAATCACCTGCGGGCTAGGCCAGAACCACTTGTAGGACTCTCCTGGAGCACCTGCCGGGCATGCGGGAACCACCTCTCAGACGTGCCAGAACCACGTGCGGCACATGACGGAACCCATTACCGGACAGACCGGAACCACCTGCTGGACACGCCAGAATCACCTGCCAAGAACACCGGAACCACCTGAACAGCTCGCCAGAAACACCTGCCGGACATGCCAAAATCACCTGCCGGCTACACCAGAACCTCTTGCCGGACACTCCGGAATCACCTGCCAGACATGATGCAACCAAATGTCAGACGTGCCAGAACCACGTGCCAGAGACACCGGATGCAACTGCCGAGCATGCCGGAACCTCCTGCTCAACTCGCTGTAACCACCTGCCGGGGACGCCAAAATCACCTGTCAGCTAGGCCAGAACCACGTGGCGGACTCTATGGAATCACCCGCCGGGCATGCCGGAACCAGCTCTCAGACGTGCCAGAAGCACGTGCCGGACACGCCGGAACCACCTACTAGAGAGACCGGAACCACCTGCCAGACCCGCCTGAACCACCTGCTGAGTACGCTGGAACAACCTGCTCTACTCGCTGGAGCCACCTGCTGGACACGCCAAAATCACCTGATGGCTACGCCAGCACCACTCGGCAGACAAGCCAGAATCACCTGCAGGGTATGCCGGAACCACCTCTCAGACGTGCCAGAACCCCTTGTCGGACACTCCGGAATCACCTGTCAGGCATGCCGGAACCACCTCTCGAACGTGCCAGAATGACGTGCCAGAGACACCGGATGCACCTGCCGAGCACGCCGGAACCTCCTGTTCGACTCGCCGGAACCACCAGCCAGAGACGCCAAAATCCCCTGCCAGGTAGGCCAGAATCACATGGCGGACGCTCCGGAATCTCCCGCCGGGAAGGTAGGAACCACCTCTCAAACATACTGGAAGCACGTGCCGGACATGCCGGCACCACGTACTGGACAGACCAGAAACACCTGCCGGACCTGCCTGAACCACCTGCTGAGCACACCGGAACAACTTGCTCGACTCGCTGGAGCCACCTGCTGGACACCCCAAAATCACCAGCCAGCTATGCCAGAACCACTTGCCGTACACTCCGGAATCACCTGCTGGTTACACCAGAGCCACTTGGTGGACAATCCAGAATCACCTGCCGGACATGCCAGAACCACCTGTCACACATGCCGGAACCACGTGCCTGACACGCCGGAACCACCTCGCGGACAGACCGGAACCACCTACCAGACATGCCTGAACCACCTGCCGAGCATGCCGGAACCACCTGCCGGACACGCCAAAATCACCTGCGGGCTAGGCCAGAACCACTTGTAGGACTCTCCTGGAGCACCTGCCGGGCATGCGGGAACCACCTCTCAGACGTGCCAGAACCACGTGCGGCACATGACGGAACCCATTACCGGACAGACCGGAACCACCTGCTGGACACGCCAGAATCACCTGCCAAGAACACCGGAACCACCTGAACAGCTCGCCAGAAACACCTGCCGGACATGCCAAAATCACCTGCCGGCTACACCAGAACCTCTTGCCGGACACTCCGGAATCACCTGCCAGACATGATGCAACCAAATGTCAGACGTGCCAGAACCACGTGCCAGAGACACCGGATGCAACTGCCGAGCATGCCGGAACCTCCTGCTCAACTCGCTGTAACCACCTGCCGGGGACGCCAAAATCACCTGTCAGCTAGGCCAGAACCACGTGGCGGACTCTATGGAATCACCCGCCGGGCATGCCGGAACCAGCTCTCAGACGTGCCAGAAGCACGTGCCGGACACGCCGGAACCACCTACTAGAGAGACCGGAACCACCTGCCAGACCCGCCTGAACCACCTGCTGAGTACGCTGGAACAACCTGCTCTACTCGCTGGAGCCACCTGCTGGACACGCCAAAATCACCTGATGGCTACGCCAGCACCACTCGGCAGACAAGCCAGAATCACCTGCAGGGTATGCCGGAACCACCTCTCAGACGTGCCAGAACCCCTTGTCGGACACTCCGGAATCACCTGTCAGGCATGCCGGAACCACCTCTCGAACGTGCCAGAATGACGTGCCAGAGACACCGGATGCACCTGCCGAGCACGCCGGAACCTCCTCTTCGACTCGCCGGAACCACCAGCCAGAGACGCCAAAATCCCCTGCCAGGTAGGCCAGAATCACATGGCGGACGCTCCGGAATCTCCCGCCGGGAAGGTAGGAACCACCTCTCAAACATACTGGAAGCACGTGCCGGACATGCCGGCACCACGTACTGGACAGACCAGAAACACCTGCCGGACCTGCCTGAACCACCTGCTGAGCACACCGGAACAACTTGCTCGACTCGCTGGAGCCACCTGCTGGACACCCCAAAATCACCAGCCAGCTATGCCAGAACCACTTGCCGTACACTCCGGAATCACCTGCTGGTTACACCAGAGCCACTTGGTGGACAATCCAGAATCACCTGCCGGACATGCCAGAACCACCTGTCACACATGCCGGAACCACGTGCCTGACACGCCGGAACCACCTCGCGGACAGACCGGAACCACCTACCAGACATGCCTGAACCACCTGCCGAGCATGCCGGAACCACCTGCCGGACACGCCAAAATCACCTGCGGGCTAGGCCAGAACCACTTGTAGGACTCTCCTGGAGCACCTGCCGGGCATGCGGGAACCACCTCTCAGACGTGCCAGAACCACGTGCGGCACATGACGGAACCCATTACCGGACAGACCGGAACCACCTGCTGGACACGCCAGAATCACCTGCCAAGAACACCGGAACCACCTGAACAGCTCGCCAGAAACACCTGCCGGACATGCCAAAATCACCTGCCGGCTACACCAGAACCTCTTGCCGGACACTCCGGAATCACCTGCCAGACATGATGCAACCAAATGTCAGACGTGCCAGAACCACGTGCCAGAGACACCGGATGCAACTGCCGAGCATGCCGGAACCTCCTGCTCAACTCGCTGTAACCACCTGCCGGGGACGCCAAAATCACCTGTCAGCTAGGCCAGAACCACGTGGCGGACTCTATGGAATCACCCGCCGGGCATGCCGGAACCAGCTCTCAGACGTGCCAGAAGCACGTGCCGGACACGCCGGAACCACCTACTAGAGAGACCGGAACCACCTGCCAGACCCGCCTGAACCACCTGCTGAGTACGCTGGAACAACCTGCTCTACTCGCTGGAGCCACCTGCTGGACACGCCAAAATCACCTGATGGCTACGCCAGCACCACTCGGCAGACAAGCCAGAATCACCTGCAGGGTATGCCGGAACCACCTCTCAGACGTGCCAGAACCCCTTGTCGGACACTCCGGAATCACCTGTCAGGCATGCCGGAACCACCTCTCGAACGTGCCAGAATGACGTGCCAGAGACACCGGATGCACCTGCCGAGCACGCCGGAACCTCCTCTTCGACTCGCCGGAACCACCAGCCAGAGACGCCAAAATCCCCTGCCAGGTAGGCCAGAATCACATGGCGGACGCTCCGGAATCTCCCGCCGGGAAGGTAGGAACCACCTCTCAAACATACTGGAAGCACGTGCCGGACATGCCGGCACCACGTACTGGACAGACCAGAAACACCTGCCGGACCTGCCTGAACCACCTGCTGAGCACACCGGAACAACTTGCTCGACTCGCTGGAGCCACCTGCTGGACACCCCAAAATCACCAGCCAGCTATGCCAGAACCACTTGCCGTACACTCCGGAATCACCTGCTGGTTACACCAGAGCCACTTGGTGGACAATCCAGAATCACCTGCCGGACATGCCAGAACCACCTGTCACACATGCCGGAACCACGTGCCTGACACGCCGGAACCACCTCGCGGACAGACCGGAACCACCTACCAGACATGCCTGAACCACCTGCCGAGCATGCCGGAACCACCTGCCGGACACGCCAAAATCACCTGCGGGCTAGGCCAGAACCACTTGTAGGACTCTCCTGGAGCACCTGCCGGGCATGCGGGAACCACCTCTCAGACGTGCCAGAACCACGTGCGGCACATGACGGAACCCATTACCGGACAGACCGGAACCACCTGCTGGACACGCCAGAATCACCTGCCAAGAACACCGGAACCACCTGAACAGCTCGCCAGAAACACCTGCCGGACATGCCAAAATCACCTGCCGGCTACACCAGAACCTCTTGCCGGACACTCCGGAATCACCTGCCAGACATGATGCAACCAAATGTCAGACGTGCCAGAACCACGTGCCAGAGACACCGGATGCAACTGCCGAGCATGCCGGAACCTCCTGCTCAACTCGCTGTAACCACCTGCCGGGGACGCCAAAATCACCTGTCAGCTAGGCCAGAACCACGTGGCGGACTCTATGGAATCACCCGCCGGGCATGCCGGAACCAGCTCTCAGACGTGCCAGAAGCACGTGCCGGACACGCCGGAACCACCTACTAGAGAGACCGGAACCACCTGCCAGACCCGCCTGAACCACCTGCTGAGTACGCTGGAACAACCTGCTCTACTCGCTGGAGCCACCTGCTGGACACGCCAAAATCACCTGATGGCTACGCCAGCACCACTCGGCAGACAAGCCAGAATCACCTGCAGGGTATGCCGGAACCACCTCTCAGACGTGCCAGAACCCCTTGTCGGACACTCCGGAATCACCTGTCAGGCATGCCGGAACCACCTCTCGAACGTGCCAGAATGACGTGCCAGAGACACCGGATGCACCTGCCGAGCACGCCGGAACCTCCTCTTCGACTCGCCGGAACCACCAGCCAGAGACGCCAAAATCCCCTGCCAGGTAGGCCAGAATCACATGGCGGACGCTCCGGAATCTCCCGCCGGGAAGGTAGGAACCACCTCTCAAACATACTGGAAGCACGTGCCGGACATGCCGGCACCACGTACTGGACAGACCAGAAACACCTGCCGGACCTGCCTGAACCACCTGCTGAGCACACCGGAACAACTTGCTCGACTCGCTGGAGCCACCTGCTGGACACCCCAAAATCACCAGCCAGCTATGCCAGAACCACTTGCCGTACACTCCGGAATCACCTGCTGGTTACACCAGAGCCACTTGGTGGACAATCCAGAATCACCTGCCGGACATGCCAGAACCACCTGTCACACATGCCGGAACCACGTGCCTGACACGCCGGAACCACCTCGCGGACAGACCGGAACCACCTACCAGACATGCCTGAACCACCTGCCGAGCATGCCGGAACCACCTGCCGGACACGCCAAAATCACCTGCGGGCTAGGCCAGAACCACTTGTAGGACTCTCCTGGAGCACCTGCCGGGCATGCGGGAACCACCTCTCAGACGTGCCAGAACCACGTGCGGCACATGACGGAACCCATTACCGGACAGACCGGAACCACCTGCTGGACACGCCAGAATCACCTGCCAAGAACACCGGAACCACCTGAACAGCTCGCCAGAAACACCTGCCGGACATGCCAAAATCACCTGCCGGCTACACCAGAACCTCTTGCCGGACACTCCGGAATCACCTGCCAGACATGATGCAACCAAATGTCAGACGTGCCAGAACCACGTGCCAGAGACACCGGATGCAACTGCCGAGCATGCCGGAACCTCTGCTCAACTCGCTGTAACCACCTGCCGGGGACGCCAAAATCACCTGTCAGCTAGGCCAGAACCACGTGGCGGACTCTATGGAATCACCCGCCGGGCATGCCGGAACCAGCTCTCAGACGTGCCAGAAGCACGTGCCGGACACGCCGGAACCACCTACTAGAGAGACCGGAACCACCTGCCAGACCCGCCTGAACCACCTGCTGAGTACGCTGGAACAACCTGCTCTACTCGCTGGAGCCACCTGCTGGACACGCCAAAATCACCTGATGGCTACGCCAGCACCACTCGGCAGACAAGCCAGAATCACCTGCAGGGTATGCCGGAACCACCTCTCAGACGTGCCAGAACCCCTTGTCGGACACTCCGGAATCACCTGTCAGGCATGCCGGAACCACCTCTCGAACGTGCCAGAATGACGTGCCAGAGACACCGGATGCACCTGCCGAGCACGCCGGAACCTCCTCTTCGACTCGCCGGAACCACCAGCCAGAGACGCCAAAATCCCCTGCCAGGTAGGCCAGAATCACATGGCGGACGCTCCGGAATCTCCCGCCGGGAAGGTAGGAACCACCTCTCAAACATACTGGAAGCACGTGCCGGACATGCCGGCACCACGTACTGGACAGACCAGAAACACCTGCCGGACCTGCCTGAACCACCTGCTGAGCACACCGGAACAACTTGCTCGACTCGCTGGAGCCACCTGCTGGACACCCCAAAATCACCAGCCAGCTATGCCAGAACCACTTGCCGTACACTCCGGAATCACCTGCTGGTTACACCAGAGCCACTTGGTGGACAATCCAGAATCACCTGCCGGACATGCCAGAACCACCTGTCACACATGCCGGAACCACGTGCCTGACACGCCGGAACCACCTCGCGGACAGACCGGAACCACCTACCAGACATGCCTGAACCACCTGCCGAGCATGCCGGAACCACCTGCCGGACACGCCAAAATCACCTGCGGGCTAGGCCAGAACCACTTGTAGGACTCTCCTGGAGCACCTGCCGGGCATGCGGGAACCACCTCTCAGACGTGCCAGAACCACGTGCGGCACATGACGGAACCCATTACCGGACAGACCGGAACCACCTGCTGGACACGCCAGAATCACCTGCCAAGAACACCGGAACCACCTGAACAGCTCGCCAGAAACACCTGCCGGACATGCCAAATCACCTGCCGGCTACACCAGAACCTCTTGCCGGACACTCCGGAATCACCTGCCAGACATGATGCAACCAAATGTCAGACGTGCCAGAACCACGTGCCAGAGACACCGGATGCAACTGCCGAGCATGCCGGAACCTCCTGCTCAACTCGCTGTAACCACCTGCCGGGGACGCCAAAATCACCTGTCAGCTAGGCCAGAACCACGTGGCGGACTCTATGGAATCACCCGCCGGGCATGCCGGAACCAGCTCTCAGACGTGCCAGAAGCACGTGCCGGACACGCCGGAACCACCTACTAGAGAGACCGGAACCACCTGCCAGACCCGCCTGAACCACCTGCTGAGTACGCTGGAACAACCTGCTCTACTCGCTGGAGCCACCTGCTGGACACGCCAAAATCACCTGATGGCTACGCCAGCACCACTCGGCAGACAAGCCAGAATCACCTGCAGGGTATGCCGGAACCACCTCTCAGACGTGCCAGAACCCCTTGTCGGACACTCCGGAATCACCTGTCAGGCATGCCGGAACCACCTCTCGAACGTGCCAGAATGACGTGCCAGAGACACCGGATGCACCTGCCGAGCACGCCGGAACCTCCTGTTCGACTCGCCGGAACCACCAGCCAGAGACGCCAAAATCCCCTGCCAGGTAGGCCAGAATCACATGGCGGACGCTCCGGAATCTCCCGCCGGGAAGGTAGGAACCACCTCTCAAACATACTGGAAGCACGTGCCGGACATGCCGGCACCACGTACTGGACAGACCAGAAACACCTGCCGGACCTGCCTGAACCACCTGCTGAGCACACCGGAACAACTTGCTCGACTCGCTGGAGCCACCTGCTGGACACCCCAAAATCACCAGCCAGCTATGCCAGAACCACTTGCCGTACACTCCGGAATCACCTGCTGGTTACACCAGAGCCACTTGGTGGACAATCCAGAATCACCTGCCGGACATGCCAGAACCACCTGTCACACATGCCGGAACCACGTGCCTGACACGCCGGAACCACCTCGCGGACAGACCGGAACCACCTACCAGACATGCCTGAACCACCTGCCGAGCATGCCGGAACCACCTGCCGGACACGCCAAAATCACCTGCGGGCTAGGCCAGAACCACTTGTAGGACTCTCCTGGAGCACCTGCCGGGCATGCGGGAACCACCTCTCAGACGTGCCAGAACCACGTGCGGCACATGACGGAACCCATTACCGGACAGACCGGAACCACCTGCTGGACACGCCAGAATCACCTGCCAAGAACACCGGAACCACCTGAACAGCTCGCCAGAAACACCTGCCGGACATGCCAAAATCACCTGCCGGCTACACCAGAACCTCTTGCCGGACACTCCGGAATCACCTGCCAGACATGATGCAACCAAATGTCAGACGTGCCAGAACCACGTGCCAGAGACACCGGATGCAACTGCCGAGCATGCCGGAACCTCCTGCTCAACTCGCTGTAACCACCTGCCGGGGACGCCAAAATCACCTGTCAGCTAGGCCAGAACCACGTGGCGGACTCTATGGAATCACCCGCCGGGCATGCCGGAACCAGCTCTCAGACGTGCCAGAAGCACGTGCCGGACACGCCGGAACCACCTACTAGAGAGACCGGAACCACCTGCCAGACCCGCCTGAACCACCTGCTGAGTACGCTGGAACAACCTGCTCTACTCGCTGGAGCCACCTGCTGGACACGCCAAAATCACCTGATGGCTACGCCAGCACCACTCGGCAGACAAGCCAGAATCACCTGCAGGGTATGCCGAACCACCTCTCAGACGTGCCAGAACCCCTTGTCGGACACTCCGGAATCACCTGTCAGGCATGCCGGAACCACCTCTCGAACGTGCCAGAATGACGTGCCAGAGACACCGGATGCACCTGCCGAGCACGCCGGAACCTCCTCTTCGACTCGCCGGAACCACCAGCCAGAGACGCCAAAATCCCCTGCCAGGTAGGCCAGAATCACATGGCGGACGCTCCGGAATCTCCCGCCGGGAAGGTAGGAACCACCTCTCAAACATACTGGAAGCACGTGCCGGACATGCCGGCACCACGTACTGGACAGACCAGAAACACCTGCCGGACCTGCCTGAACCACCTGCTGAGCACACCGGAACAACTTGCTCGACTCGCTGGAGCCACCTGCTGGACACCCCAAAATCACCAGCCAGCTATGCCAGAACCACTTGCCGTACACTCCGGAATCACCTGCTGGTTACACCAGAGCCACTTGGTGGACAATCCAGAATCACCTGCCGGACATGCCAGAACCACCTGTCACACATGCCGGAACCACGTGCCTGACACGCCGGAACCACCTCGCGGACAGACCGGAACCACCTACCAGACATGCCTGAACCACCTGCCGAGCATGCCGGAACCACCTGCCGGACACGCCAAAATCACCTGCGGGCTAGGCCAGAACCACTTGTAGGACTCTCCTGGAGCACCTGCCGGGCATGCGGGAACCACCTCTCAGACGTGCCAGAACCACGTGCGGCACATGACGGAACCCATTACCGGACAGACCGGAACCACCTGCTGGACACGCCAGAATCACCTGCCAAGAACACCGGAACCACCTGAACAGCTCGCCAGAAACACCTGCCGGACATGCCAAAATCACCTGCCGGCTACACCAGAACCTCTTGCCGGACACTCCGGAATCACCTGCCAGACATGATGCAACCAAATGTCAGACGTGCCAGAACCACGTGCCAGAGACACCGGATGCAACTGCCGAGCATGCCGGAACCTCCTGCTCAACTCGCTGTAACCACCTGCCGGGGACGCCAAAATCACCTGTCAGCTAGGCCAGAACCACGTGGCGGACTCTATGGAATCACCCGCCGGGCATGCCGGAACCAGCTCTCAGACGTGCCAGAAGCACGTGCCGGACACGCCGGAACCACCTACTAGAGAGACCGGAACCACCTGCCAGACCCGCCTGAACCACCTGCTGAGTACGCTGGAACAACCTGCTCTACTCGCTGGAGCCACCTGCTGGACACGCCAAAATCACCTGATGGCTACGCCAGCACCACTCGGCAGACAAGCCAGAATCACCTGCAGGGTATGCCGGAACCACCTCTCAGACGTGCCAGAACCCCTTGTCGGACACTCCGGAATCACCTGTCAGGCATGCCGGAACCACCTCTCGAACGTGCCAGAATGACGTGCCAGAGACACCGGATGCACCTGCCGAGCACGCCGGAACCTCCTCTTCGACTCGCCGGAACCACCAGCCAGAGACGCCAAAATCCCCTGCCAGGTAGGCCAGAATCACATGGCGGACGCTCCGGAATCTCCCGCCGGGAAGGTAGGAACCACCTCTCAAACATACTGGAAGCACGTGCCGGACATGCCGGCACCACGTACTGGACAGACCAGAAACACCTGCCGGACCTGCCTGAACCACCTGCTGAGCACACCGGAACAACTTGCTCGACTCGCTGGAGCCACCTGCTGGACACCCCAAAATCACCAGCCAGCTATGCCAGAACCACTTGCCGTACACTCCGGAATCACCTGCTGGTTACACCAGAGCCACTTGGTGGACAATCCAGAATCACCTGCCGGACATGCCAGAACCACCTGTCACACATGCCGGAACCACGTGCCTGACACGCCGGAACCACCTCGCGGACAGACCGGAACCACCTACCAGACATGCCTGAACCACCTGCCGAGCATGCCGGAACCACCTGCCGGACACGCCAAAATCACCTGCGGGCTAGGCCAGAACCACTTGTAGGACTCTCCTGGAGCACCTGCCGGGCATGCGGGAACCACCTCTCAGACGTGCCAGAACCACGTGCGGCACATGACGGAACCCATTACCGGACAGACCGGAACCACCTGCTGGACACGCCAGAATCACCTGCCAAGAACACCGGAACCACCTGAACAGCTCGCCAGAAACACCTGCCGGACATGCCAAAATCACCTGCCGGCTACACCAGAACCTCTTGCCGGACACTCCGGAATCACCTGCCAGACATGATGCAACCAAATGTCAGACGTGCCAGAACCACGTGCCAGAGACACCGGATGCAACTGCCGAGCATGCCGGAACCTCCTGCTCAACTCGCTGTAACCACCTGCCGGGGACGCCAAAATCACCTGTCAGCTAGGCCAGAACCACGTGGCGGACTCTATGGAATCACCCGCCGGGCATGCCGGAACCAGCTCTCAGACGTGCCAGAAGCACGTGCCGGACACGCCGGAACCACCTACTAGAGAGACCGGAACCACCTGCCAGACCCGCCTGAACCACCTGCTGAGTACGCTGGAACAACCTGCTCTACTCGCTGGAGCCACCTGCTGGACACGCCAAAATCACCTGATGGCTACGCCAGCACCACTCGGCAGACAAGCCAGAATCACCTGCAGGGTATGCCGGAACCACCTCTCAGACGTGCCAGAACCCCTTGTCGGACACTCCGGAATCACCTGTCAGGCATGCCGGAACCACCTCTCGAACGTGCCAGAATGACGTGCCAGAGACACCGGATGCACCTGCCGAGCACGCCGGAACCTCCTCTTCGACTCGCCGGAACCACCAGCCAGAGACGCCAAAATCCCCTGCCAGGTAGGCCAGAATCACATGGCGGACGCTCCGGAATCTCCCGCCGGGAAGGTAGGAACCACCTCTCAAACATACTGGAAGCACGTGCCGGACATGCCGGCACCACGTACTGGACAGACCAGAAACACCTGCCGGACCTGCCTGAACCACCTGCTGAGCACACCGGAACAACTTGCTCGACTCGCTGGAGCCACCTGCTGGACACCCCAAAATCACCAGCCAGCTATGCCAGAACCACTTGCCGTACACTCCGGAATCACCTGCTGGTTACACCAGAGCCACTTGGTGGACAATCCAGAATCACCTGCCGGACATGCCAGAACCACCTGTCACACATGCCGGAACCACGTGCCTGACACGCCGGAACCACCTCGCGGACAGACCGGAACCACCTACCAGACATGCCTGAACCACCTGCCGAGCATGCCGGAACCACCTGCCGGACACGCCAAAATCACCTGCGGGCTAGGCCAGAACCACTTGTAGGACTCTCCTGGAGCACCTGCCGGGCATGCGGGAACCACCTCTCAGACGTGCCAGAACCACGTGCGGCACATGACGGAACCCATTACCGGACAGACCGGAACCACCTGCTGGACACGCCAGAATCACCTGCCAAGAACACCGGAACCACCTGAACAGCTCGCCAGAAACACCTGCCGGACATGCCAAAATCACCTGCCGGCTACACCAGAACCTCTTGCCGGACACTCCGGAATCACCTGCCAGACATGATGCAACCAAATGTCAGACGTGCCAGAACCACGTGCCAGAGACACCGGATGCAACTGCCGAGCATGCCGGAACCTCCTGCTCAACTCGCTGTAACCACCTGCCGGGGACGCCAAAATCACCTGTCAGCTAGGCCAGAACCACGTGGCGGACTCTATGGAATCACCCGCCGGGCATGCCGGAACCAGCTCTCAGACGTGCCAGAAGCACGTGCCGGACACGCCGGAACCACCTACTAGAGAGACCGGAACCACCTGCCAGACCCGCCTGAACCACCTGCTGAGTACGCTGGAACAACCTGCTCTACTCGCTGGAGCCACCTGCTGGACACGCCAAAATCACCTGATGGCTACGCCAGCACCACTCGGCAGACAAGCCAGAATCACCTGCAGGGTATGCCGGAACCACCTCTCAGACGTGCCAGAACCCCTTGTCGGACACTCCGGAATCACCTGTCAGGCATGCCGGAAACACCTCTCGAACGTGCCAGAATGACGTGCCAGAGACACCGGATGCACCTGCCGAGCACGCCGGAACCTCCTCTTCGACTCGCCGGAACCACCAGCCAGAGACGCCAAAATCCCCTGCCAGGTAGGCCAGAATCACATGGCGGACGCTCCGGAATCTCCCGCCGGGAAGGTAGGAACCACCTCTCAAACATACTGGAAGCACGTGCCGGACATGCCGGCACCACGTACTGGACAGACCAGAAACACCTGCCGGACCTGCCTGAACCACCTGCTGAGCACACCGGAACAACTTGCTCGACTCGCTGGAGCCACCTGCTGGACACCCCAAAATCACCAGCCAGCTATGCCAGAACCACTTGCCGTACACTCCGGAATCACCTGCTGGTTACACCAGAGCCACTTGGTGGACAATCCAGAATCACCTGCCGGACATGCCAGAACCACCTGTCACACATGCCGGAACCACGTGCCTGACACGCCGGAACCACCTCGCGGACAGACCGGAACCACCTACCAGACATGCCTGAACCACCTGCCGAGCATGCCGGAACCACCTGCCGGACACGCCAAAATCACCTGCGGGCTAGGCCAGAACCACTTGTAGGACTCTCCTGGAGCACCTGCCGGGCATGCGGGAACCACCTCTCAGACGTGCCAGAACCACGTGCGGCACATGACGGAACCCATTACCGGACAGACCGGAACCACCTGCTGGACACGCCAGAATCACCTGCCAAGAACACCGGAACCACCTGAACAGCTCGCCAGAAACACCTGCCGGACATGCCAAAATCACCTGCCGGCTACACCAGAACCTCTTGCCGGACACTCCGGAATCACCTGCCAGACATGATGCAACCAAATGTCAGACGTGCCAGAACCACGTGCCAGAGACACCGGATGCAACTGCCGAGCATGCCGGAACCTCCTGCTCAACTCGCTGTAACCACCTGCCGGGGACGCCAAAATCACCTGTCAGCTAGGCCAGAACCACGTGGCGGACTCTATGGAATCACCCGCCGGGCATGCCGGAACCAGCTCTCAGACGTGCCAGAAGCACGTGCCGGACACGCCGGAACCACCTACTAGAGAGACCGGAACCACCTGCCAGACCCGCCTGAACCACCTGCTGAGTACGCTGGAACAACCTGCTCTACTCGCTGGAGCCACCTGCTGGACACGCCAAAATCACCTGATGGCTACGCCAGCACCACTCGGCAGACAAGCCAGAATCACCTGCAGGGTATGCCGGAACCACCTCTCAGACGTGCCAGAACCCCTTGTCGGACACTCCGGAATCACCTGTCAGGCATGCCGGAACACCTCTCGAACGTGCCAGAATGACGTGCCAGAGACACCGGATGCACCTGCCGAGCACGCCGGAACCTCCTCTTCGACTCGCCGGAACCACCAGCCAGAGACGCCAAAATCCCCTGCCAGGTAGGCCAGAATCACATGGCGGACGCTCCGGAATCTCCCGCCGGGAAGGTAGGAACCACCTCTCAAACATACTGGAAGCACGTGCCGGACATGCCGGCACCACGTACTGGACAGACCAGAAACACCTGCCGGACCTGCCTGAACCACCTGCTGAGCACACCGGAACAACTTGCTCGACTCGCTGGAGCCACCTGCTGGACACCCCAAAATCACCAGCCAGCTATGCCAGAACCACTTGCCGTACACTCCGGAATCACCTGCTGGTTACACCAGAGCCACTTGGTGGACAATCCAGAATCACCTGCCGGACATGCCAGAACCACCTGTCACACATGCCGGAACCACGTGCCTGACACGCCGGAACCACCTCGCGGACAGACCGGAACCACCTACCAGACATGCCTGAACACCTGCCGAGCATGCCGGAACCACCTGCCGGACACGCCAAAATCACCTGCGGGCTAGGCCAGAACCACTTGTAGGACTCTCCTGGAGCACCTGCCGGGCATGCGGGAACCACCTCTCAGACGTGCCAGAACCACGTGCGGCACATGACGGAACCCATTACCGGACAGACCGGAACCACCTGCTGGACACGCCAGAATCACCTGCCAAGAACACCGGAACCACCTGAACAGCTCGCCAGAAACACCTGCCGGACATGCCAAAATCACCTGCCGGCTACACCAGAACCTCTTGCCGGACACTCCGGAATCACCTGCCAGACATGATGCAACCAAATGTCAGACGTGCCAGAACCACGTGCCAGAGACACCGGATGCAACTGCCGAGCATGCCGGAACCTCCTGCTCAACTCGCTGTAACCACCTGCCGGGGACGCCAAAATCACCTGTCAGCTAGGCCAGAACCACGTGGCGGACTCTATGGAATCACCCGCCGGGCATGCCGGAACCAGCTCTCAGACGTGCCAGAAGCACGTGCCGGACACGCCGGAACCACCTACTAGAGAGACCGGAACCACCTGCCAGACCCGCCTGAACCACCTGCTGAGTACGCTGGAACAACCTGCTCTACTCGCTGGAGCCACCTGCTGGACACGCCAAAATCACCTGATGGCTACGCCAGCACCACTCGGCAGACAAGCCAGAATCACCTGCAGGGTATGCCGGAACCACCTCTCAGACGTGCCAGAACCCCTTGTCGGACACTCCGGAATCACCTGTCAGGCATGCCGGAACCACCTCTCGAACGTGCCAGAATGACGTGCCAGAGACACCGGATGCACCTGCCGAGCACGCCGGAACCTCCTCGTTCGACTCGCCGGAACCACCAGCCAGAGACGCCAAAATCCCTGCCAGGTAGGCCAGAATCACATGGCGGACGCTCCGGAATCTCCCGCCGGGAAGGTAGGAACCACCTCTCAAACATACTGGAAGCACGTGCCGGACATGCCGGCACCACGTACTGGACAGACCAGAAACACCTGCCGGACCTGCCTGAACCACCTGCTGAGCACACCGGAACAACTTGCTCGACTCGCTGGAGCCACCTGCTGGACACCCCAAAATCACCAGCCAGCTATGCCAGAACCACTTGCCGTACACTCCGGAATCACCTGCTGGTTACACCAGAGCCACTTGGTGGACAATCCAGAATCACCTGCCGGACATGCCAGAACCACCTGTCACACATGCCGGAACCACGTGCCTGACACGCCGGAACCACCTCGCGGACAGACCGGAACCACCTACCAGACATGCCTGAACCACCTGCCGAGCATGCCGGAACCACCTGCCGGACACGCCAAAATCACCTGCGGGCTAGGCCAGAACCACTTGTAGGACTCTCCTGGAGCACCTGCCGGGCATGCGGGAACCACCTCTCAGACGTGCCAGAACCACGTGCGGCACATGACGGAACCCATTACCGGACAGACCGGAACCACCTGCTGGACACGCCAGAATCACCTGCCAAGAACACCGGAACCACCTGAACAGCTCGCCAGAAACACCTGCCGGACATGCCAAAATCACCTGCCGGCTACACCAGAACCTCTTGCCGGACACTCCGGAATCACCTGCCAGACATGATGCAACCAAATGTCAGACGTGCCAGAACCACGTGCCAGAGACACCGGATGCAACTGCCGAGCATGCCGGAACCTCCTGCTCAACTCGCTGTAACCACCTGCCGGGACGCCAAAATCACCTGTCAGCTAGGCCAGAACCACGTGGCGGACTCTATGGAATCACCCGCCGGGCATGCCGGAACCAGCTCTCAGACGTGCCAGAAGCACGTGCCGGACACGCCGGAACCACCTACTAGAGAGACCGGAACCACCTGCCAGACCCGCCTGAACCACCTGCTGAGTACGCTGGAACAACCTGCTCTACTCGCTGGAGCCACCTGCTGGACACGCCAAAATCACCTGATGGCTACGCCAGCACCACTCGGCAGACAAGCCAGAATCACCTGCAGGGTATGCCGGAACCACCTCTCAGACGTGCCAGAACCCCTTGTCGGACACTCCGGAATCACCTGTCAGGCATGCCGGAACCACCTCTCGAACGTGCCAGAATGACGTGCCAGAGACACCGGATGCACCTGCCGAGCACGCCGGAACCTCCTCTTCGACTCGCCGGAACCACCAGCCAGAGACGCCAAAATCCCCTGCCAGGTAGGCCAGAATCACATGGCGGACGCTCCGGAATCTCCCGCCGGGAAGGTAGGAACCACCTCTCAAACATACTGGAAGCACGTGCCGGACATGCCGGCACCACGTACTGGACAGACCAGAAACACCTGCCGGACCTGCCTGAACCACCTGCTGAGCACACCGGAACAACTTGCTCGACTCGCTGGAGCCACCTGCTGGACACCCCAAAATCACCAGCCAGCTATGCCAGAACCACTTGCCGTACACTCCGGAATCACCTGCTGGTTACACCAGAGCCACTTGGTGGACAATCCAGAATCACCTGCCGGACATGCCAGAACCACCTGTCACACATGCCGGAACCACGTGCCTGACACGCCGGAACCACCTCGCGGACAGACCGGAACCACCTACCAGACATGCCTGAACCACCTGCCGAGCATGCCGGAACCACCTGCCGGACACGCCAAAATCACCTGCGGGCTAGGCCAGAACCACTTGTAGGACTCTCCTGGAGCACCTGCCGGGCATGCGGGAACCACCTCTCAGACGTGCCAGAACCACGTGCGGCACATGACGGAACCCATTACCGGACAGACCGGAACCACCTGCTGGACACGCCAGAATCACCTGCCAAGAACACCGGAACCACCTGAACAGCTCGCAGAAACACCTGCCGGACATGCCAAAATCACCTGCCGGCTACACCAGAACCTCTTGCCGGACACTCCGGAATCACCTGCCAGACATGATGCAACCAAATGTCAGACGTGCCAGAACCACGTGCCAGAGACACCGGATGCAACTGCCGAGCATGCCGGAACCTCCTGCTCAACTCGCTGTAACCACCTGCCGGGGACGCCAAAATCACCTGTCAGCTAGGCCAGAACCACGTGGCGGACTCTATGGAATCACCCGCCGGGCATGCCGGAACCAGCTCTCAGACGTGCCAGAAGCACGTGCCGGACACGCCGGAACCACCTACTAGAGAGACCGGAACCACCTGCCAGACCCGCCTGAACCACCTGCTGAGTACGCTGGAACAACCTGCTCTACTCGCTGGAGCCACCTGCTGGACACGCCAAAATCACCTGATGGCTACGCCAGCACCACTCGGCAGACAAGCCAGAATCACCTGCAGGGTATGCCGGAACCACCTCTCAGACGTGCCAGAACCCCTTGTCGGACACTCCGGAATCACCTGTCAGGCATGCCGGAACCACCTCTCGAACGTGCCAGAATGACGTGCCAGAGACACCGGATGCACCTGCCGAGCACGCCGGAACCTCCTCTTCGACTCGCCGGAACCACCAGCCAGAGACGCCAAAATCCCCTGCCAGGTAGGCCAGAATCACATGGCGGACGCTCCGGAATCTCCCGCCGGGAAGGTAGGAACCACCTCTCAAACATACTGGAAGCACGTGCCGGACATGCCGGCACCACGTACTGGACAGACCAGAAACACCTGCCGGACCTGCCTGAACCACCTGCTGAGCACACCGGAACAACTTGCTCGACTCGCTGGAGCCACCTGCTGGACACCCCAAAATCACCAGCCAGCTATGCCAGAACCACTTGCCGTACACTCCGGAATCACCTGCTGGTTACACCAGAGCCACTTGGTGGACAATCCAGAATCACCTGCCGGACATGCCAGAACCACCTGTCACACATGCGGAACCACGTGCCTGACACGCCGGAACCACCTCGCGGACAGACCGGAACCACCTACCAGACATGCCTGAACCACCTGCCGAGCATGCCGGAACCACCTGCCGGACACGCCAAAATCACCTGCGGGCTAGGCCAGAACCACTTGTAGGACTCTCCTGGAGCACCTGCCGGGCATGCGGAACCACCTCTCAGACGTGCCAGAACCACGTGCGGCACATGACGGAACCCATTACCGGACAGACCGGAACCACCTGCTGACACGCCAGAATCACTGCCAAGAACACCGGAACCACCTGAACAGCTCGCCAGAAACACCTGCCGGACATGCCAAAATCACCTGCCGGCTACACCAGAACCTCTTGCCGGACACTCCGGAATCACCTGCCAGACATGATGCAACCAAATGTCAGACGTGCCAGAACCACGTGCCAGAGACACCGGATGCAACTGCCGAGCATGCCGGAACCTCCTGCTCAACTCGCTGTAACCACCTGCCGGGGACGCCAAAATCACCTGTCAGCTAGGCCAGAACCACGTGGCGGACTCTATGGAATCACCCGCCGGGCATGCCGGAACCAGCTCTCAGACGTGCCAGAAGCACGTGCCGGACACGCCGGAACCACCTACTAGAGAGACCGGAACCACCTGCCAGACCCGCCTGAACCACCTGCTGAGTACGCTGGAACAACCTGCTCTACTCGCTGGAGCCACCTGCTGGACACGCCAAAATCACCTGATGGCTACGCCAGCACCACTCGGCAGACAAGCCAGAATCACCTGCAGGGTATGCCGGAACCACCTCTCAGACGTGCCAGAACCCCTTGTCGGACACTCCGGAATCACCTGTCAGGCATGCCGGAACCACCTCTCGAACGTGCCAGAATGACGTGCCAGAGACACCGGATGCACCTGCCGAGCACGCCGGAACCTCCTCTTCGACTCGCCGGAACCACCAGCCAGAGACGCCAAAATCCCCTGCCAGGTAGGCCAGAATCACATGGCGGACGCTCCGGAATCTCCCGCCGGGAAGGTAGGAACCACCTCTCAAACATACTGGAAGCACGTGCCGGACATGCCGGCACCACGTACTGGACAGACCAGAAACACCTGCCGGACCTGCCTGAACCACCTGCTGAGCACACCGGAACAACTTGCTCGACTCGCTGGAGCCACCTGCTGGACACCCCAAAATCACCAGCCAGCTATGCCAGAACCACTTGCCGTACACTCCGGAATCACCTGCTGGTTACACCAGAGCCACTTGGTGGACAATCCAGAATCACCTGCCGGACATGCCAGAACCACCTGTCACACATGCCGGAACCACGTGCCTGACACGCCGGAACCACCTCGCGGACAGACCGGAACCACCTACCAGACATGCCTGAACCACCTGCCGAGCATGCCGGAACCACCTGCCGGACACGCCAAAATCACCTGCGGGCTAGGCCAGAACCACTTGTAGGACTCTCCTGGAGCACCTGCCGGGCATGCGGGAACCACCTCTCAGACGTGCCAGAACCACGTGCGGCACATGACGGAACCCATTACCGGACAGACCGGAACCACCTGCTGGACACGCCAGAATCACCTGCAAGAACACCGGAACCACCTGAACAGCTCGCCAGAAACACCTGCCGGACATGCCAAAATCACCTGCCGGCTACACCAGAACCTCTTGCCGGACACTCCGGAATCACCTGCCAGACATGATGCAACCAAATGTCAGACGTGCCAGAACCACGTGCCAGAGACACCGGATGCAACTGCCGAGCATGCCGGAACCTCCTGCTCAACTCGCTGTAACCACCTGCCGGGGACGCCAAAATCACCTGTCAGCTAGGCCAGAACCACGTGGCGGACTCTATGGAATCACCCGCCGGGCATGCCGGAACCAGCTCTCAGACGTGCCAGAAGCACGTGCCGGACACGCCGGAACCACCTACTAGAGAGACCGGAACCACCTGCCAGACCCGCCTGAACCACCTGCTGAGTACGCTGGAACAACCTGCTCTACTCGCTGGAGCCACCTGCTGGACACGCCAAAATCACCTGATGGCTACGCCAGCACCACTCGGCAGACAAGCCAGAATCACCTGCAGGGTATGCCGGAACCACCTCTCAGACGTGCCAGAACCCCTTGTCGGACACTCCGGAATCACCTGTCAGGCATGCCGGAACCACCTCTCGAACGTGCCAGAATGACGTGCCAGAGACACCGGATGCACCTGCCGAGCACGCCGGAACCTCCTCTTCGACTCGCCGGAACCACCAGCCAGAGACGCCAAAATCCCCTGCCAGGTAGGCCAGAATCACATGGCGGACGCTCCGGAATCTCCCGCCGGGAAGGTAGGAACCACCTCTCAAACATACTGGAAGCACGTGCCGGACATGCCGGCACCACGTACTGGACAGACCAGAAACACCTGCCGGACCTGCCTGAACCACCTGCTGAGCACACCGGAACAACTTGCTCGACTCGCTGGAGCCACCTGCTGGACACCCCAAAATCACCAGCCAGCTATGCCAGAACCACTT
>NW_027224953.1:0-67221 GCF_041296235.1 Equus asinus | reverse complement strand
ACCTCTTGCCGGACACTCCGGAATCACCTGCCAGACATGATGCAACCAAATGTCAGACGTGCCAGAACCACGTGCCAGAGACACCGGATGCAACTGCCGAGCATGCCGGAACCTCCTGCTCAACTCGCTGTAACCACCTGCCGGGGACGCCAAAATCACCTGTCAGCTAGGCCAGAACCACGTGGCGGACTCTATGGAATCACCCGCCGGGCATGCCGGAACCAGCTCTCAGACGTGCCAGAAGCACGTGCCGGACACGCCGGAACCACCTACTAGAGAGACCGGAACCACCTGCCAGACCCGCCTGAACCACCTGCTGAGTACGCTGGAACAACCTGCTCTACTCGCTGGAGCCACCTGCTGGACACGCCAAAATCACCTGATGGCTACGCCAGCACCACTCGGCAGACAAGCCAGAATCACCTGCAGGGTATGCCGGAACCACCTCTCAGACGTGCCAGAACCCCTTGTCGGACACTCCGGAATCACCTGTCAGGCATGCCGGAACCACCTCTCGAACGTGCCAGAATGACGTGCCAGAGACACCGGATGCACCTGCCGAGCACGCCGGAACCTCCTCTTCGACTCGCCGGAACCACCAGCCAGAGACGCCAAAATCCCCTGCCAGGTAGGCCAGAATCACATGGCGGACGCTCCGGAATCTCCCGCCGGGAAGGTAGGAACCACCTCTCAAACATACTGGAAGCACGTGCCGGACATGCCGGCACCACGTACTGGACAGACCAGAAACACCTGCCGGACCTGCCTGAACCACCTGCTGAGCACACCGGAACAACTTGCTCGACTCGCTGGAGCCACCTGCTGGACACCCCAAAATCACCAGCCAGCTATGCCAGAACCACTTGCCGTACGCTCCGGAATCACCTGCTGGTTACACCAGAGCCACTTGGTGGACAATCCAGAATCACCTGCCGGACATGCCAGAACCACCTGTCACACATGCCGGAACCACGTGCCTGACACGCCGGAACCACCTCGCGGACAGACCGGAACCACCTACCAGACATGCCTGAACCACCTGCCGAGCATGCCGGAACCACCTGCCGGACACGCCAAAATCACCTGCGGGCTAGGCCAGAACCACTTGTAGGACTCTCCTGGAGCACCTGCCGGGCATGCGGGAACCACCTCTCAGACGTGCCAGAACCACGTGCGGCACATGACGGAACCCATTACCGGACAGACCGGAACCACCTGCTGGACACGCCAGAATCACCTGCCAAGAACACCGGAACCACCTGAACAGCTCGCCAGAAACACCTGCCGGACATGCCAAAATCACCTGCCGGCTACACCAGAACCTCTTGCCGGACACTCCGGAATCACCTGCCAGACATGATGCAACCAAATGTCAGACGTGCCAGAACCACGTGCCAGAGACACCGGATGCAACTGCCGAGCATGCCGGAACCTCCTGCTCAACTCGCTGTAACCACCTGCCGGGGACGCCAAAATCACCTGTCAGCTAGGCCAGAACCACGTGGCGGACTCTATGGAATCACCCGCCGGGCATGCCGGAACCAGCTCTCAGACGTGCCAGAAGCACGTGCCGGACACGCCGGAACCACCTACTAGAGAGACCGGAACCACCTGCCAGACCCGCCTGAACCACCTGCTGAGTACGCTGGAACAACCTGCTCTACTCGCTGGAGCCACCTGCTGGACACGCCAAAATCACCTGATGGCTACGCCAGCACCACTCGGCAGACAAGCCAGAATCACCTGCAGGGTATGCCGGAACCACCTCTCAGACGTGCCAGAACCCCTTGTCGGACACTCCGGAATCACCTGTCAGGCATGCCGGAACCACCTCTCGAACGTGCCAGAATGACGTGCCAGAGACACCGGATGCACCTGCCGAGCACGCCGGAACCTCCTGTTCGACTCGCCGGAACCACCAGCCAGAGACGCCAAAATCCCCTGCCAGGTAGGCCAGAATCACATGGCGGACGCTCCGGAATCTCCCGCCGGGAAGGTAGGAACCACCTCTCAAACATACTGGAAGCACGTGCCGGACATGCCGGCACCACGTACTGGACAGACCAGAAACACCTGCCGGACCTGCCTGAACCACCTGCTGAGCACACCGGAACAACTTGCTCGACTCGCTGGAGCCACCTGCTGGACACCCCAAAATCACCAGCCAGCTATGCCAGAACCACTTGCCGTACGCTCCGGAATCACCTGCTGGTTACACCAGAGCCACTTGGTGGACAATCCAGAATCACCTGCCGGACATGCCAGAACCACCTGTCACACATGCCGGAACCACGTGCCTGACACGCCGGAACCACCTCGCGGACAGACCGGAACCACCTACCAGACATGCCTGAACCACCTGCCGAGCATGCCGGAACCACCTGCCGGACACGCCAAAATCACCTGCGGGCTAGGCCAGAACCACTTGTAGGACTCTCCTGGAGCACCTGCCGGGCATGCGGGAACCACCTCTCAGACGTGCCAGAACCACGTGCGGCACATGACGGAACCCATTACCGGACAGACCGGAACCACCTGCTGGACACGCCAGAATCACCTGCCAAGAACACCGGAACCACCTGAACAGCTCGCCAGAAACACCTGCCGGACATGCCAAAATCACCTGCCGGCTACACCAGAACCTCTTGCCGGACACTCCGGAATCACCTGCCAGACATGATGCAACCAAATGTCAGACGTGCCAGAACCACGTGCCAGAGACACCGGATGCAACTGCCGAGCATGCCGGAACCTCCTGCTCAACTCGCTGTAACCACCTGCCGGGGACGCCAAAATCACCTGTCAGCTAGGCCAGAACCACGTGGCGGACTCTATGGAATCACCCGCCGGGCATGCCGGAACCAGCTCTCAGACGTGCCAGAAGCACGTGCCGGACACGCCGGAACCACCTACTAGAGAGACCGGAACCACCTGCCAGACCCGCCTGAACCACCTGCTGAGTACGCTGGAACAACCTGCTCTACTCGCTGGAGCCACCTGCTGGACACGCCAAAATCACCTGATGGCTACGCCAGCACCACTCGGCAGACAAGCCAGAATCACCTGCAGGGTATGCCGGAACCACCTCTCAGACGTGCCAGAACCCCTTGTCGGACACTCCGGAATCACCTGTCAGGCATGCCGGAACCACCTCTCGAACGTGCCAGAATGACGTGCCAGAGACACCGGATGCACCTGCCGAGCACGCCGGAACCTCCTCTTCGACTCGCCGGAACCACCAGCCAGAGACGCCAAAATCCCCTGCCAGGTAGGCCAGAATCACATGGCGGACGCTCCGGAATCTCCCGCCGGGAAGGTAGGAACCACCTCTCAAACATACTGGAAGCACGTGCCGGACATGCCGGCACCACGTACTGGACAGACCAGAAACACCTGCCGGACCTGCCTGAACCACCTGCTGAGCACACCGGAACAACTTGCTCGACTCGCTGGAGCCACCTGCTGGACACCCCAAAATCACCAGCCAGCTATGCCAGAACCACTTGCCGTACGCTCCGGAATCACCTGCTGGTTACACCAGAGCCACTTGGTGGACAATCCAGAATCACCTGCCGGACATGCCAGAACCACCTGTCACACATGCCGGAACCACGTGCCTGACACGCCGGAACCACCTCGCGGACAGACCGGAACCACCTACCAGACATGCCTGAACCACCTGCCGAGCATGCCGGAACCACCTGCCGGACACGCCAAAATCACCTGCGGGCTAGGCCAGAACCACTTGTAGGACTCTCCTGGAGCACCTGCCGGGCATGCGGGAACCACCTCTCAGACGTGCCAGAACCACGTGCGGCACATGACGGAACCCATTACCGGACAGACCGGAACCACCTGCTGGACACGCCAGAATCACCTGCCAAGAACACCGGAACCACCTGAACAGCTCGCCAGAAACACCTGCCGGACATGCCAAAATCACCTGCCGGCTACACCAGAACCTCTTGCCGGACACTCCGGAATCACCTGCCAGACATGATGCAACCAAATGTCAGACGTGCCAGAACCACGTGCCAGAGACACCGGATGCAACTGCCGAGCATGCCGGAACCTCCTGCTCAACTCGCTGTAACCACCTGCCGGGGACGCCAAAATCACCTGTCAGCTAGGCCAGAACCACGTGGCGGACTCTATGGAATCACCCGCCGGGCATGCCGGAACCAGCTCTCAGACGTGCCAGAAGCACGTGCCGGACACGCCGGAACCACCTACTAGAGAGACCGGAACCACCTGCCAGACCCGCCTGAACCACCTGCTGAGTACGCTGGAACAACCTGCTCTACTCGCTGGAGCCACCTGCTGGACACGCCAAAATCACCTGATGGCTACGCCAGCACCACTCGGCAGACAAGCCAGAATCACCTGCAGGGTATGCCGGAACCACCTCTCAGACGTGCCAGAACCCCTTGTCGGACACTCCGGAATCACCTGTCAGGCATGCCGGAACCACCTCTCGAACGTGCCAGAATGACGTGCCAGAGACACCGGATGCACCTGCCGAGCACGCCGGAACCTCCTGTTCGACTCGCCGGAACCACCAGCCAGAGACGCCAAAATCCCCTGCCAGGTAGGCCAGAATCACATGGCGGACGCTCCGGAATCTCCCGCCGGGAAGGTAGGAACCACCTCTCAAACATACTGGAAGCACGTGCCGGACATGCCGGCACCACGTACTGGACAGACCAGAAACACCTGCCGGACCTGCCTGAACCACCTGCTGAGCACACCGGAACAACTTGCTCGACTCGCTGGAGCCACCTGCTGGACACCCCAAAATCACCAGCCAGCTATGCCAGAACCACTTGCCGTACGCTCCGGAATCACCTGCTGTTTACACCAGAGCCACTTGGTGGACAATCCAGAATCACCTGCCGGACATGCCAGAACCACCTGTCACACATGCCGGAACCACGTGCCTGACACGCCGGAACCACCTCGCGGACAGACCGGAACCACCTACCAGACATGCCTGAACCACCTGCCGAGCATGCCGGAACCACCTGCCGGACACGCCAAAATCACCTGCGGGCTAGGCCAGAACCACTTGTAGGACTCTCCTGGAGCACCTGCCGGGCATGCGGGAACCACCTCTCAGACGTGCCAGAACCACGTGCGGCACATGACGGAACCCATTACCGGACAGACCGGAACCACCTGCTGGACACGCCAGAATCACCTGCCAAGAACACCGGAACCACCTGAACAGCTCGCCAGAAACACCTGCCGGACATGCCAAAATCACCTGCCGGCTACACCAGAACCTCTTGCCGGACACTCCGGAATCACCTGCCAGACATGATGCAACCAAATGTCAGACGTGCCAGAACCACGTGCCAGAGACACCGGATGCAACTGCCGAGCATGCCGGAACCTCCTGCTCAACTCGCTGTAACCACCTGCCGGGGACGCCAAAATCACCTGTCAGCTAGGCCAGAACCACGTGGCGGACTCTATGGAATCACCCGCCGGGCATGCCGGAACCAGCTCTCAGACGTGCCAGAAGCACGTGCCGGACACGCCGGAACCACCTACTAGAGAGACCGGAACCACCTGCCAGACCCGCCTGAACCACCTGCTGAGTACGCTGGAACAACCTGCTCTACTCGCTGGAGCCACCTGCTGGACACGCCAAAATCACCTGATGGCTACGCCAGCACCACTCGGCAGACAAGCCAGAATCACCTGCAGGGTATGCCGGAACCACCTCTCAGACGTGCCAGAACCCCTTGTCGGACACTCCGGAATCACCTGTCAGGCATGCCGGAACCACCTCTCGAACGTGCCAGAATGACGTGCCAGAGACACCGGATGCACCTGCCGAGCACGCCGGAACCTCCTGTTCGACTCGCCGGAACCACCAGCCAGAGACGCCAAAATCCCCTGCCAGGTAGGCCAGAATCACATGGCGGACGCTCCGGAATCTCCCGCCGGGAAGGTAGGAACCACCTCTCAAACATACTGGAAGCACGTGCCGGACATGCCGGCACCACGTACTGGACAGACCAGAAACACCTGCCGGACCTGCCTGAACCACCTGCTGAGCACACCGGAACAACTTGCTCGACTCGCTGGAGCCACCTGCTGGACACCCCAAAATCACCAGCCAGCTATGCCAGAACCACTTGCCGTACGCTCCGGAATCACCTGCTGGTTACACCAGAGCCACTTGGTGGACAATCCAGAATCACCTGCCGGACATGCCAGAACCACCTGTCACACATGCCGGAACCACGTGCCTGACACGCCGGAACCACCTCGCGGACAGACCGGAACCACCTACCAGACATGCCTGAACCACCTGCCGAGCATGCCGGAACCACCTGCCGGACACGCCAAAATCACCTGCGGGCTAGGCCAGAACCACTTGTAGGACTCTCCTGGAGCACCTGCCGGGCATGCGGGAACCACCTCTCAGACGTGCCAGAACCACGTGCGGCACATGACGGAACCCATTACCGGACAGACCGGAACCACCTGCTGGACACGCCAGAATCACCTGCCAAGAACACCGGAACCACCTGAACAGCTCGCCAGAAACACCTGCCGGACATGCCAAAATCACCTGCCGGCTACACCAGAACCTCTTGCCGGACACTCCGGAATCACCTGCCAGACATGATGCAACCAAATGTCAGACGTGCCAGAACCACGTGCCAGAGACACCGGATGCAACTGCCGAGCATGCCGGAACCTCCTGCTCAACTCGCTGTAACCACCTGCCGGGGACGCCAAAATCACCTGTCAGCTAGGCCAGAACCACGTGGCGGACTCTATGGAATCACCCGCCGGGCATGCCGGAACCAGCTCTCAGACGTGCCAGAAGCACGTGCCGGACACGCCGGAACCACCTACTAGAGAGACCGGAACCACCTGCCAGACCCGCCTGAACCACCTGCTGAGTACGCTGGAACAACCTGCTCTACTCGCTGGAGCCACCTGCTGGACACGCCAAAATCACCTGATGGCTACGCCAGCACCACTCGGCAGACAAGCCAGAATCACCTGCAGGGTATGCCGGAACCACCTCTCAGACGTGCCAGAACCCCTTGTCGGACACTCCGGAATCACCTGTCAGGCATGCCGGAACCACCTCTCGAACGTGCCAGAATGACGTGCCAGAGACACCGGATGCACCTGCCGAGCACGCCGGAACCTCCTGTTCGACTCGCCGGAACCACCAGCCAGAGACGCCAAAATCCCCTGCCAGGTAGGCCAGAATCACATGGCGGACGCTCCGGAATCTCCCGCCGGGAAGGTAGGAACCACCTCTCAAACATACTGGAAGCACGTGCCGGACATGCCGGCACCACGTACTGGACAGACCAGAAACACCTGCCGGACCTGCCTGAACCACCTGCTGAGCACACCGGAACAACTTGCTCGACTCGCTGGAGCCACCTGCTGGACACCCCAAAATCACCAGCCAGCTATGCCAGAACCACTTGCCGTACGCTCCGGAATCACCTGCTGGTTACACCAGAGCCACTTGGTGGACAATCCAGAATCACCTGCCGGACATGCCAGAACCACCTGTCACACATGCCGGAACCACGTGCCTGACACGCCGGAACCACCTCGCGGACAGACCGGAACCACCTACCAGACATGCCTGAACCACCTGCCGAGCATGCCGGAACCACCTGCCGGACACGCCAAAATCACCTGCGGGCTAGGCCAGAACCACTTGTAGGACTCTCCTGGAGCACCTGCCGGGCATGCGGGAACCACCTCTCAGACGTGCCAGAACCACGTGCGGCACATGACGGAACCCATTACCGGACAGACCGGAACCACCTGCTGGACACGCCAGAATCACCTGCCAAGAACACCGGAACCACCTGAACAGCTCGCCAGAAACACCTGCCGGACATGCCAAAATCACCTGCCGGCTACACCAGAACCTCTTGCCGGACACTCCGGAATCACCTGCCAGACATGATGCAACCAAATGTCAGACGTGCCAGAACCACGTGCCAGAGACACCGGATGCAACTGCCGAGCATGCCGGAACCTCCTGCTCAACTCGCTGTAACCACCTGCCGGGGACGCCAAAATCACCTGTCAGCTAGGCCAGAACCACGTGGCGGACTCTATGGAATCACCCGCCGGGCATGCCGGAACCAGCTCTCAGACGTGCCAGAAGCACGTGCCGGACACGCCGGAACCACCTACTAGAGAGACCGGAACCACCTGCCAGACCCGCCTGAACCACCTGCTGAGTACGCTGGAACAACCTGCTCTACTCGCTGGAGCCACCTGCTGGACACGCCAAAATCACCTGATGGCTACGCCAGCACCACTCGGCAGACAAGCCAGAATCACCTGCAGGGTATGCCGGAACCACCTCTCAGACGTGCCAGAACCCCTTGTCGGACACTCCGGAATCACCTGTCAGGCATGCCGGAACCACCTCTCGAACGTGCCAGAATGACGTGCCAGAGACACCGGATGCACCTGCCGAGCACGCCGGAACCTCCTCTTCGACTCGCCGGAACCACCAGCCAGAGACGCCAAAATCCCCTGCCAGGTAGGCCAGAATCACATGGCGGACGCTCCGGAATCTCCCGCCGGGAAGGTAGGAACCACCTCTCAAACATACTGGAAGCACGTGCCGGACATGCCGGCACCACGTACTGGACAGACCAGAAACACCTGCCGGACCTGCCTGAACCACCTGCTGAGCACACCGGAACAACTTGCTCGACTCGCTGGAGCCACCTGCTGGACACCCCAAAATCACCAGCCAGCTATGCCAGAACCACTTGCCGTACGCTCCGGAATCACCTGCTGGTTACACCAGAGCCACTTGGTGGACAATCCAGAATCACCTGCCGGACATGCCAGAACCACCTGTCACACATGCCGGAACCACGTGCCTGACACGCCGGAACCACCTCGCGGACAGACCGGAACCACCTACCAGACATGCCTGAACCACCTGCCGAGCATGCCGGAACCACCTGCCGGACACGCCAAAATCACCTGCGGGCTAGGCCAGAACCACTTGTAGGACTCTCCTGGAGCACCTGCCGGGCATGCGGGAACCACCTCTCAGACGTGCCAGAACCACGTGCGGCACATGACGGAACCCATTACCGGACAGACCGGAACCACCTGCTGGACACGCCAGAATCACCTGCCAAGAACACCGGAACCACCTGAACAGCTCGCCAGAAACACCTGCCGGACATGCCAAAATCACCTGCCGGCTACACCAGAACCTCTTGCCGGACACTCCGGAATCACCTGCCAGACATGATGCAACCAAATGTCAGACGTGCCAGAACCACGTGCCAGAGACACCGGATGCAACTGCCGAGCATGCCGGAACCTCCTGCTCAACTCGCTGTAACCACCTGCCGGGGACGCCAAAATCACCTGTCAGCTAGGCCAGAACCACGTGGCGGACTCTATGGAATCACCCGCCGGGCATGCCGGAACCAGCTCTCAGACGTGCCAGAAGCACGTGCCGGACACGCCGGAACCACCTACTAGAGAGACCGGAACCACCTGCCAGACCCGCCTGAACCACCTGCTGAGTACGCTGGAACAACCTGCTCTACTCGCTGGAGCCACCTGCTGGACACGCCAAAATCACCTGATGGCTACGCCAGCACCACTCGGCAGACAAGCCAGAATCACCTGCAGGGTATGCCGGAACCACCTCTCAGACGTGCCAGAACCCCTTGTCGGACACTCCGGAATCACCTGTCAGGCATGCCGGAACCACCTCTCGAACGTGCCAGAATGACGTGCCAGAGACACCGGATGCACCTGCCGAGCACGCCGGAACCTCCTGTTCGACTCGCCGGAACCACCAGCCAGAGACGCCAAAATCCCCTGCCAGGTAGGCCAGAATCACATGGCGGACGCTCCGGAATCTCCCGCCGGGAAGGTAGGAACCACCTCTCAAACATACTGGAAGCACGTGCCGGACATGCCGGCACCACGTACTGGACAGACCAGAAACACCTGCCGGACCTGCCTGAACCACCTGCTGAGCACACCGGAACAACTTGCTCGACTCGCTGGAGCCACCTGCTGGACACCCCAAAATCACCAGCCAGCTATGCCAGAACCACTTGCCGTACGCTCCGGAATCACCTGCTGGTTACACCAGAGCCACTTGGTGGACAATCCAGAATCACCTGCCGGACATGCCAGAACCACCTGTCACACATGCCGGAACCACGTGCCTGACACGCCGGAACCACCTCGCGGACAGACCGGAACCACCTACCAGACATGCCTGAACCACCTGCCGAGCATGCCGGAACCACCTGCCGGACACGCCAAAATCACCTGCGGGCTAGGCCAGAACCACTTGTAGGACTCTCCTGGAGCACCTGCCGGGCATGCGGGAACCACCTCTCAGACGTGCCAGAACCACGTGCGGCACATGACGGAACCCATTACCGGACAGACCGGAACCACCTGCTGGACACGCCAGAATCACCTGCCAAGAACACCGGAACCACCTGAACAGCTCGCCAGAAACACCTGCCGGACATGCCAAAATCACCTGCCGGCTACACCAGAACCTCTTGCCGGACACTCCGGAATCACCTGCCAGACATGATGCAACCAAATGTCAGACGTGCCAGAACCACGTGCCAGAGACACCGGATGCAACTGCCGAGCATGCCGGAACCTCCTGCTCAACTCGCTGTAACCACCTGCCGGGGACGCCAAAATCACCTGTCAGCTAGGCCAGAACCACGTGGCGGACTCTATGGAATCACCCGCCGGGCATGCCGGAACCAGCTCTCAGACGTGCCAGAAGCACGTGCCGGACACGCCGGAACCACCTACTAGAGAGACCGGAACCACCTGCCAGACCCGCCTGAACCACCTGCTGAGTACGCTGGAACAACCTGCTCTACTCGCTGGAGCCACCTGCTGGACACGCCAAAATCACCTGATGGCTACGCCAGCACCACTCGGCAGACAAGCCAGAATCACCTGCAGGGTATGCCGGAACCACCTCTCAGACGTGCCAGAACCCCTTGTCGGACACTCCGGAATCACCTGTCAGGCATGCCGGAACCACCTCTCGAACGTGCCAGAATGACGTGCCAGAGACACCGGATGCACCTGCCGAGCACGCCGGAACCTCCTGTTCGACTCGCCGGAACCACCAGCCAGAGACGCCAAAATCCCCTGCCAGGTAGGCCAGAATCACATGGCGGACGCTCCGGAATCTCCCGCCGGGAAGGTAGGAACCACCTCTCAAACATACTGGAAGCACGTGCCGGACATGCCGGCACCACGTACTGGACAGACCAGAAACACCTGCCGGACCTGCCTGAACCACCTGCTGAGCACACCGGAACAACTTGCTCGACTCGCTGGAGCCACCTGCTGGACACCCCAAAATCACCAGCCAGCTATGCCAGAACCACTTGCCGTACGCTCCGGAATCACCTGCTGGTTACACCAGAGCCACTTGGTGGACAATCCAGAATCACCTGCCGGACATGCCAGAACCACCTGTCACACATGCCGGAACCACGTGCCTGACACGCCGGAACCACCTCGCGGACAGACCGGAACCACCTACCAGACATGCCTGAACCACCTGCCGAGCATGCCGGAACCACCTGCCGGACACGCCAAAATCACCTGCGGGCTAGGCCAGAACCACTTGTAGGACTCTCCTGGAGCACCTGCCGGGCATGCGGGAACCACCTCTCAGACGTGCCAGAACCACGTGCGGCACATGACGGAACCCATTACCGGACAGACCGGAACCACCTGCTGGACACGCCAGAATCACCTGCCAAGAACACCGGAACCACCTGAACAGCTCGCCAGAAACACCTGCCGGACATGCCAAAATCACCTGCCGGCTACACCAGAACCTCTTGCCGGACACTCCGGAATCACCTGCCAGACATGATGCAACCAAATGTCAGACGTGCCAGAACCACGTGCCAGAGACACCGGATGCAACTGCCGAGCATGCCGGAACCTCCTGCTCAACTCGCTGTAACCACCTGCCGGGGACGCCAAAATCACCTGTCAGCTAGGCCAGAACCACGTGGCGGACTCTATGGAATCACCCGCCGGGCATGCCGGAACCAGCTCTCAGACGTGCCAGAAGCACGTGCCGGACACGCCGGAACCACCTACTAGAGAGACCGGAACCACCTGCCAGACCCGCCTGAACCACCTGCTGAGTACGCTGGAACAACCTGCTCTACTCGCTGGAGCCACCTGCTGGACACGCCAAAATCACCTGATGGCTACGCCAGCACCACTCGGCAGACAAGCCAGAATCACCTGCAGGGTATGCCGGAACCACCTCTCAGACGTGCCAGAACCCCTTGTCGGACACTCCGGAATCACCTGTCAGGCATGCCGGAACCACCTCTCGAACGTGCCAGAATGACGTGCCAGAGACACCGGATGCACCTGCCGAGCACGCCGGAACCTCCTGTTCGACTCGCCGGAACCACCAGCCAGAGACGCCAAAATCCCCTGCCAGGTAGGCCAGAATCACATGGCGGACGCTCCGGAATCTCCCGCCGGGAAGGTAGGAACCACCTCTCAAACATACTGGAAGCACGTGCCGGACATGCCGGCACCACGTACTGGACAGACCAGAAACACCTGCCGGACCTGCCTGAACCACCTGCTGAGCACACCGGAACAACTTGCTCGACTCGCTGGAGCCACCTGCTGGACACCCCAAAATCACCAGCCAGCTATGCCAGAACCACTTGCCGTACGCTCCGGAATCACCTGCTGGTTACACCAGAGCCACTTGGTGGACAATCCAGAATCACCTGCCGGACATGCCAGAACCACCTGTCACACATGCCGGAACCACGTGCCTGACACGCCGGAACCACCTCGCGGACAGACCGGAACCACCTACCAGACATGCCTGAACCACCTGCCGAGCATGCCGGAACCACCTGCCGGACACGCCAAAATCACCTGCGGGCTAGGCCAGAACCACTTGTAGGACTCTCCTGGAGCACCTGCCGGGCATGCGGGAACCACCTCTCAGACGTGCCAGAACCACGTGCGGCACATGACGGAACCCATTACCGGACAGACCGGAACCACCTGCTGGACACGCCAGAATCACCTGCCAAGAACACCGGAACCACCTGAACAGCTCGCCAGAAACACCTGCCGGACATGCCAAAATCACCTGCCGGCTACACCAGAACCTCTTGCCGGACACTCCGGAATCACCTGCCAGACATGATGCAACCAAATGTCAGACGTGCCAGAACCACGTGCCAGAGACACCGGATGCAACTGCCGAGCATGCCGGAACCTCCTGCTCAACTCGCTGTAACCACCTGCCGGGGACGCCAAAATCACCTGTCAGCTAGGCCAGAACCACGTGGCGGACTCTATGGAATCACCCGCCGGGCATGCCGGAACCAGCTCTCAGACGTGCCAGAAGCACGTGCCGGACACGCCGGAACCACCTACTAGAGAGACCGGAACCACCTGCCAGACCCGCCTGAACCACCTGCTGAGTACGCTGGAACAACCTGCTCTACTCGCTGGAGCCACCTGCTGGACACGCCAAAATCACCTGATGGCTACGCCAGCACCACTCGGCAGACAAGCCAGAATCACCTGCAGGGTATGCCGGAACCACCTCTCAGACGTGCCAGAACCCCTTGTCGGACACTCCGGAATCACCTGTCAGGCATGCCGGAACCACCTCTCGAACGTGCCAGAATGACGTGCCAGAGACACCGGATGCACCTGCCGAGCACGCCGGAACCTCCTGTTCGACTCGCCGGAACCACCAGCCAGAGACGCCAAAATCCCCTGCCAGGTAGGCCAGAATCACATGGCGGACGCTCCGGAATCTCCCGCCGGGAAGGTAGGAACCACCTCTCAAACATACTGGAAGCACGTGCCGGACATGCCGGCACCACGTACTGGACAGACCAGAAACACCTGCCGGACCTGCCTGAACCACCTGCTGAGCACACCGGAACAACTTGCTCGACTCGCTGGAGCCACCTGCTGGACACCCCAAAATCACCAGCCAGCTATGCCAGAACCACTTGCCGTACGCTCCGGAATCACCTGCTGGTTACACCAGAGCCACTTGGTGGACAATCCAGAATCACCTGCCGGACATGCCAGAACCACCTGTCACACATGCCGGAACCACGTGCCTGACACGCCGGAACCACCTCGCGGACAGACCGGAACCACCTACCAGACATGCCTGAACCACCTGCCGAGCATGCCGGAACCACCTGCCGGACACGCCAAAATCACCTGCGGGCTAGGCCAGAACCACTTGTAGGACTCTCCTGGAGCACCTGCCGGGCATGCGGGAACCACCTCTCAGACGTGCCAGAACCACGTGCGGCACATGACGGAACCCATTACCGGACAGACCGGAACCACCTGCTGGACACGCCAGAATCACCTGCCAAGAACACCGGAACCACCTGAACAGCTCGCCAGAAACACCTGCCGGACATGCCAAAATCACCTGCCGGCTACACCAGAACCTCTTGCCGGACACTCCGGAATCACCTGCCAGACATGATGCAACCAAATGTCAGACGTGCCAGAACCACGTGCCAGAGACACCGGATGCAACTGCCGAGCATGCCGGAACCTCCTGCTCAACTCGCTGTAACCACCTGCCGGGGACGCCAAAATCACCTGTCAGCTAGGCCAGAACCACGTGGCGGACTCTATGGAATCACCCGCCGGGCATGCCGGAACCAGCTCTCAGACGTGCCAGAAGCACGTGCCGGACACGCCGGAACCACCTACTAGAGAGACCGGAACCACCTGCCAGACCCGCCTGAACCACCTGCTGAGTACGCTGGAACAACCTGCTCTACTCGCTGGAGCCACCTGCTGGACACGCCAAAATCACCTGATGGCTACGCCAGCACCACTCGGCAGACAAGCCAGAATCACCTGCAGGGTATGCCGGAACCACCTCTCAGACGTGCCAGAACCCCTTGTCGGACACTCCGGAATCACCTGTCAGGCATGCCGGAACCACCTCTCGAACGTGCCAGAATGACGTGCCAGAGACACCGGATGCACCTGCCGAGCACGCCGGAACCTCCTGTTCGACTCGCCGGAACCACCAGCCAGAGACGCCAAAATCCCCTGCCAGGTAGGCCAGAATCACATGGCGGACGCTCCGGAATCTCCCGCCGGGAAGGTAGGAACCACCTCTCAAACATACTGGAAGCACGTGCCGGACATGCCGGCACCACGTACTGGACAGACCAGAAACACCTGCCGGACCTGCCTGAACCACCTGCTGAGCACACCGGAACAACTTGCTCGACTCGCTGGAGCCACCTGCTGGACACCCCAAAATCACCAGCCAGCTATGCCAGAACCACTTGCCGTACGCTCCGGAATCACCTGCTGGTTACACCAGAGCCACTTGGTGGACAATCCAGAATCACCTGCCGGACATGCCAGAACCACCTGTCACACATGCCGGAACCACGTGCCTGACACGCCGGAACCACCTCGCGGACAGACCGGAACCACCTACCAGACATGCCTGAACCACCTGCCGAGCATGCCGGAACCACCTGCCGGACACGCCAAAATCACCTGCGGGCTAGGCCAGAACCACTTGTAGGACTCTCCTGGAGCACCTGCCGGGCATGCGGGAACCACCTCTCAGACGTGCCAGAACCACGTGCGGCACATGACGGAACCCATTACCGGACAGACCGGAACCACCTGCTGGACACGCCAGAATCACCTGCCAAGAACACCGGAACCACCTGAACAGCTCGCCAGAAACACCTGCCGGACATGCCAAAATCACCTGCCGGCTACACCAGAACCTCTTGCCGGACACTCCGGAATCACCTGCCAGACATGATGCACCCAAATGTCAGACGTGCCAGAACCACGTGCCAGAGACACCGGATGCAACTGCCGAGCATGCCGGAACCTCCTGCTCAACTCGCTGTAACCACCTGCCGGGGACGCCAAAATCACCTGTCAGCTAGGCCAGAACCACGTGGCGGACTCTATGGAATCACCCGCCGGGCATGCCGGAACCAGCTCTCAGACGTGCCAGAAGCACGTGCCGGACACGCCGGAACCACCTACTAGAGAGACCGGAACCACCTGCCAGACCCGCCTGAACCACCTGCTGAGTACGCTGGAACAACCTGCTCTACTCGCTGGAGCCACCTGCTGGACACGCCAAAATCACCTGATGGCTACGCCAGCACCACTCGGCAGACAAGCCAGAATCACCTGCAGGGTATGCCGGAACCACCTCTCAGACGTGCCAGAACCCCTTGTCGGACACTCCGGAATCACCTGTCAGGCATGCCGGAACCACCTCTCGAACGTGCCAGAATGACGTGCCAGAGACACCGGATGCACCTGCCGAGCACGCCGGAACCTCCTGTTCGACTCGCCGGAACCACCAGCCAGAGACGCCAAAATCCCCTGCCAGGTAGGCCAGAATCACATGGCGGACGCTCCGGAATCTCCCGCCGGGAAGGTAGGAACCACCTCTCAAACATACTGGAAGCACGTGCCGGACATGCCGGCACCACGTACTGGACAGACCAGAAACACCTGCCGGACCTGCCTGAACCACCTGCTGAGCACACCGGAACAACTTGCTCGACTCGCTGGAGCCACCTGCTGGACACCCCAAAATCACCAGCCAGCTATGCCAGAACCACTTGCCGTACGCTCCGGAATCACCTGCTGGTTACACCAGAGCCACTTGGTGGACAATCCAGAATCACCTGCCGGACATGCCAGAACCACCTGTCACACATGCCGGAACCACGTGCCTGACACGCCGGAACCACCTCGCGGACAGACCGGAACCACCTACCAGACATGCCTGAACCACCTGCCGAGCATGCCGGAACCACCTGCCGGACACGCCAAAATCACCTGCGGGCTAGGCCAGAACCACTTGTAGGACTCTCCTGGAGCACCTGCCGGGCATGCGGGAACCACCTCTCAGACGTGCCAGAACCACGTGCGGCACATGACGGAACCCATTACCGGACAGACCGGAACCACCTGCTGGACACGCCAGAATCACCTGCCAAGAACACCGGAACCACCTGAACAGCTCGCCAGAAACACCTGCCGGACATGCCAAAATCACCTGCCGGCTACACCAGAACCTCTTGCCGGACACTCCGGAATCACCTGCCAGACATGATGCAACCAAATGTCAGACGTGCCAGAACCACGTGCCAGAGACACCGGATGCAACTGCCGAGCATGCCGGAACCTCCTGCTCAACTCGCTGTAACCACCTGCCGGGGACGCCAAAATCACCTGTCAGCTAGGCCAGAACCACGTGGCGGACTCTATGGAATCACCCGCCGGGCATGCCGGAACCAGCTCTCAGACGTGCCAGAAGCACGTGCCGGACACGCCGGAACCACCTACTAGAGAGACCGGAACCACCTGCCAGACCCGCCTGAACCACCTGCTGAGTACGCTGGAACAACCTGCTCTACTCGCTGGAGCCACCTGCTGGACACGCCAAAATCACCTGATGGCTACGCCAGCACCACTCGGCAGACAAGCCAGAATCACCTGCAGGGTATGCCGGAACCACCTCTCAGACGTGCCAGAACCCCTTGTCGGACACTCCGGAATCACCTGTCAGGCATGCCGGAACCACCTCTCGAACGTGCCAGAATGACGTGCCAGAGACACCGGATGCACCTGCCGAGCACGCCGGAACCTCCTGTTCGACTCGCCGGAACCACCAGCCAGAGACGCCAAAATCCCCTGCCAGGTAGGCCAGAATCACATGGCGGACGCTCCGGAATCTCCCGCCGGGAAGGTAGGAACCACCTCTCAAACATACTGGAAGCACGTGCCGGACATGCCGGCACCACGTACTGGACAGACCAGAAACACCTGCCGGACCTGCCTGAACCACCTGCTGAGCACACCGGAACAACTTGCTCGACTCGCTGGAGCCACCTGCTGGACACCCCAAAATCACCAGCCAGCTATGCCAGAACCACTTGCCGTACGCTCCGGAATCACCTGCTGGTTACACCAGAGCCACTTGGTGGACAATCCAGAATCACCTGCCGGACATGCCAGAACCACCTGTCACACATGCCGGAACCACGTGCCTGACACGCCGGAACCACCTCGCGGACAGACCGGAACCACCTACCAGACATGCCTGAACCACCTGCCGAGCATGCCGGAACCACCTGCCGGACACGCCAAAATCACCTGCGGGCTAGGCCAGAACCACTTGTAGGACTCTCCTGGAGCACCTGCCGGGCATGCGGGAACCACCTCTCAGACGTGCCAGAACCACGTGCGGCACATGACGGAACCCATTACCGGACAGACCGGAACCACCTGCTGGACACGCCAGAATCACCTGCCAAGAACACCGGAACCACCTGAACAGCTCGCCAGAAACACCTGCCGGACATGCCAAAATCACCTGCCGGCTACACCAGAACCTCTTGCCGGACACTCCGGAATCACCTGCCAGACATGATGCAACCAAATGTCAGACGTGCCAGAACCACGTGCCAGAGACACCGGATGCAACTGCCGAGCATGCCGGAACCTCCTGCTCAACTCGCTGTAACCACCTGCCGGGGACGCCAAAATCACCTGTCAGCTAGGCCAGAACCACGTGGCGGACTCTATGGAATCACCCGCCGGGCATGCCGGAACCAGCTCTCAGACGTGCCAGAAGCACGTGCCGGACACGCCGGAACCACCTACTAGAGAGACCGGAACCACCTGCCAGACCCGCCTGAACCACCTGCTGAGTACGCTGGAACAACCTGCTCTACTCGCTGGAGCCACCTGCTGGACACGCCAAAATCACCTGATGGCTACGCCAGCACCACTCGGCAGACAAGCCAGAATCACCTGCAGGGTATGCCGGAACCACCTCTCAGACGTGCCAGAACCCCTTGTCGGACACTCCGGAATCACCTGTCAGGCATGCCGGAACCACCTCTCGAACGTGCCAGAATGACGTGCCAGAGACACCGGATGCACCTGCCGAGCACGCCGGAACCTCCTGTTCGACTCGCCGGAACCACCAGCCAGAGACGCCAAAATCCCCTGCCAGGTAGGCCAGAATCACATGGCGGACGCTCCGGAATCTCCCGCCGGGAAGGTAGGAACCACCTCTCAAACATACTGGAAGCACGTGCCGGACATGCCGGCACCACGTACTGGACAGACCAGAAACACCTGCCGGACCTGCCTGAACCACCTGCTGAGCACACCGGAACAACTTGCTCGACTCGCTGGAGCCACCTGCTGGACACCCCAAAATCACCAGCCAGCTATGCCAGAACCACTTGCCGTACGCTCCGGAATCACCTGCTGGTTACACCAGAGCCACTTGGTGGACAATCCAGAATCACCTGCCGGACATGCCAGAACCACCTGTCACACATGCCGGAACCACGTGCCTGACACGCCGGAACCACCTCGCGGACAGACCGGAACCACCTACCAGACATGCCTGAACCACCTGCCGAGCATGCCGGAACCACCTGCCGGACACGCCAAAATCACCTGCGGGCTAGGCCAGAACCACTTGTAGGACTCTCCTGGAGCACCTGCCGGGCATGCGGGAACCACCTCTCAGACGTGCCAGAACCACGTGCGGCACATGACGGAACCCATTACCGGACAGACCGGAACCACCTGCTGGACACGCCAGAATCACCTGCCAAGAACACCGGAACCACCTGAACAGCTCGCCAGAAACACCTGCCGGACATGCCAAAATCACCTGCCGGCTACACCAGAACCTCTTGCCGGACACTCCGGAATCACCTGCCAGACATGATGCAACCAAATGTCAGACGTGCCAGAACCACGTGCCAGAGACACCGGATGCAACTGCCGAGCATGCCGGAACCTCCTGCTCAACTCGCTGTAACCACCTGCCGGGGACGCCAAAATCACCTGTCAGCTAGGCCAGAACCACGTGGCGGACTCTATGGAATCACCCGCCGGGCATGCCGGAACCAGCTCTCAGACGTGCCAGAAGCACGTGCCGGACACGCCGGAACCACCTACTAGAGAGACCGGAACCACCTGCCAGACCCGCCTGAACCACCTGCTGAGTACGCTGGAACAACCTGCTCTACTCGCTGGAGCCACCTGCTGGACACGCCAAAATCACCTGATGGCTACGCCAGCACCACTCGGCAGACAAGCCAGAATCACCTGCAGGGTATGCCGGAACCACCTCTCAGACGTGCCAGAACCCCTTGTCGGACACTCCGGAATCACCTGTCAGGCATGCCGGAACCACCTCTCGAACGTGCCAGAATGACGTGCCAGAGACACCGGATGCACCTGCCGAGCACGCCGGAACCTCCTCTTCGACTCGCCGGAACCACCAGCCAGAGACGCCAAAATCCCCTGCCAGGTAGGCCAGAATCACATGGCGGACGCTCCGGAATCTCCCGCCGGGAAGGTAGGAACCACCTCTCAAACATACTGGAAGCACGTGCCGGACATGCCGGCACCACGTACTGGACAGACCAGAAACACCTGCCGGACCTGCCTGAACCACCTGCTGAGCACACCGGAACAACTTGCTCGACTCGCTGGAGCCACCTGCTGGACACCCCAAAATCACCAGCCAGCTATGCCAGAACCACTTGCCGTACGCTCCGGAATCACCTGCTGGTTACACCAGAGCCACTTGGTGGACAATCCAGAATCACCTGCCGGACATGCCAGAACCACCTGTCACACATGCCGGAACCACGTGCCTGACACGCCGGAACCACCTCGCGGACAGACCGGAACCACCTACCAGACATGCCTGAACCACCTGCCGAGCATGCCGGAACCACCTGCCGGACACGCCAAAATCACCTGCGGGCTAGGCCAGAACCACTTGTAGGACTCTCCTGGAGCACCTGCCGGGCATGCGGGAACCACCTCTCAGACGTGCCAGAACCACGTGCGGCACATGACGGAACCCATTACCGGACAGACCGGAACCACCTGCTGGACACGCCAGAATCACCTGCCAAGAACACCGGAACCACCTGAACAGCTCGCCAGAAACACCTGCCGGACATGCCAAAATCACCTGCCGGCTACACCAGAACCTCTTGCCGGACACTCCGGAATCACCTGCCAGACATGATGCAACCAAATGTCAGACGTGCCAGAACCACGTGCCAGAGACACCGGATGCAACTGCCGAGCATGCCGGAACCTCCTGCTCAACTCGCTGTAACCACCTGCCGGGGACGCCAAAATCACCTGTCAGCTAGGCCAGAACCACGTGGCGGACTCTATGGAATCACCCGCCGGGCATGCCGGAACCAGCTCTCAGACGTGCCAGAAGCACGTGCCGGACACGCCGGAACCACCTACTAGAGAGACCGGAACCACCTGCCAGACCCGCCTGAACCACCTGCTGAGTACGCTGGAACAACCTGCTCTACTCGCTGGAGCCACCTGCTGGACACGCCAAAATCACCTGATGGCTACGCCAGCACCACTCGGCAGACAAGCCAGAATCACCTGCAGGGTATGCCGGAACCACCTCTCAGACGTGCCAGAACCCCTTGTCGGACACTCCGGAATCACCTGTCAGGCATGCCGGAACCACCTCTCGAACGTGCCAGAATGACGTGCCAGAGACACCGGATGCACCTGCCGAGCACGCCGGAACCTCCTGTTCGACTCGCCGGAACCACCAGCCAGAGACGCCAAAATCCCCTGCCAGGTAGGCCAGAATCACATGGCGGACGCTCCGGAATCTCCCGCCGGGAAGGTAGGAACCACCTCTCAAACATACTGGAAGCACGTGCCGGACATGCCGGCACCACGTACTGGACAGACCAGAAACACCTGCCGGACCTGCCTGAACCACCTGCTGAGCACACCGGAACAACTTGCTCGACTCGCTGGAGCCACCTGCTGGACACCCCAAAATCACCAGCCAGCTATGCCAGAACCACTTGCCGTACGCTCCGGAATCACCTGCTGGTTACACCAGAGCCACTTGGTGGACAATCCAGAATCACCTGCCGGACATGCCAGAACCACCTGTCACACATGCCGGAACCACGTGCCTGACACGCCGGAACCACCTCGCGGACAGACCGGAACCACCTACCAGACATGCCTGAACCACCTGCCGAGCATGCCGGAACCACCTGCCGGACACGCCAAAATCACCTGCGGGCTAGGCCAGAACCACTTGTAGGACTCTCCTGGAGCACCTGCCGGGCATGCGGGAACCACCTCTCAGACGTGCCAGAACCACGTGCGGCACATGACGGAACCCATTACCGGACAGACCGGAACCACCTGCTGGACACGCCAGAATCACCTGCCAAGAACACCGGAACCACCTGAACAGCTCGCCAGAAACACCTGCCGGACATGCCAAAATCACCTGCCGGCTACACCAGAACCTCTTGCCGGACACTCCGGAATCACCTGCCAGACATGATGCAACCAAATGTCAGACGTGCCAGAACCACGTGCCAGAGACACCGGATGCAACTGCCGAGCATGCCGGAACCTCCTGCTCAACTCGCTGTAACCACCTGCCGGGGACGCCAAAATCACCTGTCAGCTAGGCCAGAACCACGTGGCGGACTCTATGGAATCACCCGCCGGGCATGCCGGAACCAGCTCTCAGACGTGCCAGAAGCACGTGCCGGACACGCCGGAACCACCTACTAGAGAGACCGGAACCACCTGCCAGACCCGCCTGAACCACCTGCTGAGTACGCTGGAACAACCTGCTCTACTCGCTGGAGCCACCTGCTGGACACGCCAAAATCACCTGATGGCTACGCCAGCACCACTCGGCAGACAAGCCAGAATCACCTGCAGGGTATGCCGGAACCACCTCTCAGACGTGCCAGAACCCCTTGTCGGACACTCCGGAATCACCTGTCAGGCATGCCGGAACCACCTCTCGAACGTGCCAGAATGACGTGCCAGAGACACCGGATGCACCTGCCGAGCACGCCGGAACCTCCTCTTCGACTCGCCGGAACCACCAGCCAGAGACGCCAAAATCCCCTGCCAGGTAGGCCAGAATCACATGGCGGACGCTCCGGAATCTCCCGCCGGGAAGGTAGGAACCACCTCTCAAACATACTGGAAGCACGTGCCGGACATGCCGGCACCACGTACTGGACAGACCAGAAACACCTGCCGGACCTGCCTGAACCACCTGCTGAGCACACCGGAACAACTTGCTCGACTCGCTGGAGCCACCTGCTGGACACCCCAAAATCACCAGCCAGCTATGCCAGAACCACTTGCCGTACGCTCCGGAATCACCTGCTGGTTACACCAGAGCCACTTGGTGGACAATCCAGAATCACCTGCCGGACATGCCAGAACCACCTGTCACACATGCCGGAACCACGTGCCTGACACGCCGGAACCACCTCGCGGACAGACCGGAACCACCTACCAGACATGCCTGAACCACCTGCCGAGCATGCCGGAACCACCTGCCGGACACGCCAAAATCACCTGCGGGCTAGGCCAGAACCACTTGTAGGACTCTCCTGGAGCACCTGCCGGGCATGCGGGAACCACCTCTCAGACGTGCCAGAACCACGTGCGGCACATGACGGAACCCATTACCGGACAGACCGGAACCACCTGCTGGACACGCCAGAATCACCTGCCAAGAACACCGGAACCACCTGAACAGCTCGCCAGAAACACCTGCCGGACATGCCAAAATCACCTGCCGGCTACACCAGAACCTCTTGCCGGACACTCCGGAATCACCTGCCAGACATGATGCAACCAAATGTCAGACGTGCCAGAACCACGTGCCAGAGACACCGGATGCAACTGCCGAGCATGCCGGAACCTCCTGCTCAACTCGCTGTAACCACCTGCCGGGGACGCCAAAATCACCTGTCAGCTAGGCCAGAACCACGTGGCGGACTCTATGGAATCACCCGCCGGGCATGCCGGAACCAGCTCTCAGACGTGCCAGAAGCACGTGCCGGACACGCCGGAACCACCTACTAGAGAGACCGGAACCACCTGCCAGACCCGCCTGAACCACCTGCTGAGTACGCTGGAACAACCTGCTCTACTCGCTGGAGCCACCTGCTGGACACGCCAAAATCACCTGATGGCTACGCCAGCACCACTCGGCAGACAAGCCAGAATCACCTGCAGGGTATGCCGGAACCACCTCTCAGACGTGCCAGAACCCCTTGTCGGACACTCCGGAATCACCTGTCAGGCATGCCGGAACCACCTCTCGAACGTGCCAGAATGACGTGCCAGAGACACCGGATGCACCTGCCGAGCACGCCGGAACCTCCTGTTCGACTCGCCGGAACCACCAGCCAGAGACGCCAAAATCCCCTGCCAGGTAGGCCAGAATCACATGGCGGACGCTCCGGAATCTCCCGCCGGGAAGGTAGGAACCACCTCTCAAACATACTGGAAGCACGTGCCGGACATGCCGGCACCACGTACTGGACAGACCAGAAACACCTGCCGGACCTGCCTGAACCACCTGCTGAGCACACCGGAACAACTTGCTCGACTCGCTGGAGCCACCTGCTGGACACCCCAAAATCACCAGCCAGCTATGCCAGAACCACTTGCCGTACGCTCCGGAATCACCTGCTGGTTACACCAGAGCCACTTGGTGGACAATCCAGAATCACCTGCCGGACATGCCAGAACCACCTGTCACACATGCCGGAACCACGTGCCTGACACGCCGGAACCACCTCGCGGACAGACCGGAACCACCTACCAGACATGCCTGAACCACCTGCCGAGCATGCCGGAACCACCTGCCGGACACGCCAAAATCACCTGCGGGCTAGGCCAGAACCACTTGTAGGACTCTCCTGGAGCACCTGCCGGGCATGCGGGAACCACCTCTCAGACGTGCCAGAACCACGTGCGGCACATGACGGAACCCATTACCGGACAGACCGGAACCACCTGCTGGACACGCCAGAATCACCTGCCAAGAACACCGGAACCACCTGAACAGCTCGCCAGAAACACCTGCCGGACATGCCAAAATCACCTGCCGGCTACACCAGAACCTCTTGCCGGACACTCCGGAATCACCTGCCAGACATGATGCAACCAAATGTCAGACGTGCCAGAACCACGTGCCAGAGACACCGGATGCAACTGCCGAGCATGCCGGAACCTCCTGCTCAACTCGCTGTAACCACCTGCCGGGGACGCCAAAATCACCTGTCAGCTAGGCCAGAACCACGTGGCGGACTCTATGGAATCACCCGCCGGGCATGCCGGAACCAGCTCTCAGACGTGCCAGAAGCACGTGCCGGACACGCCGGAACCACCTACTAGAGAGACCGGAACCACCTGCCAGACCCGCCTGAACCACCTGCTGAGTACGCTGGAACAACCTGCTCTACTCGCTGGAGCCACCTGCTGGACACGCCAAAATCACCTGATGGCTACGCCAGCACCACTCGGCAGACAAGCCAGAATCACCTGCAGGGTATGCCGGAACCACCTCTCAGACGTGCCAGAACCCCTTGTCGGACACTCCGGAATCACCTGTCAGGCATGCCGGAACCACCTCTCGAACGTGCCAGAATGACGTGCCAGAGACACCGGATGCACCTGCCGAGCACGCCGGAACCTCCTCTTCGACTCGCCGGAACCACCAGCCAGAGACGCCAAAATCCCCTGCCAGGTAGGCCAGAATCACATGGCGGACGCTCCGGAATCTCCCGCCGGGAAGGTAGGAACCACCTCTCAAACATACTGGAAGCACGTGCCGGACATGCCGGCACCACGTACTGGACAGACCAGAAACACCTGCCGGACCTGCCTGAACCACCTGCTGAGCACACCGGAACAACTTGCTCGACTCGCTGGAGCCACCTGCTGGACACCCCAAAATCACCAGCCAGCTATGCCAGAACCACTTGCCGTACGCTCCGGAATCACCTGCTGGTTACACCAGAGCCACTTGGTGGACAATCCAGAATCACCTGCCGGACATGCCAGAACCACCTGTCACACATGCCGGAACCACGTGCCTGACACGCCGGAACCACCTCGCGGACAGACCGGAACCACCTACCAGACATGCCTGAACCACCTGCCGAGCATGCCGGAACCACCTGCCGGACACGCCAAAATCACCTGCGGGCTAGGCCAGAACCACTTGTAGGACTCTCCTGGAGCACCTGCCGGGCATGCGGGAACCACCTCTCAGACGTGCCAGAACCACGTGCGGCACATGACGGAACCCATTACCGGACAGACCGGAACCACCTGCTGGACACGCCAGAATCACCTGCCAAGAACACCGGAACCACCTGAACAGCTCGCCAGAAACACCTGCCGGACATGCCAAAATCACCTGCCGGCTACACCAGAACCTCTTGCCGGACACTCCGGAATCACCTGCCAGACATGATGCAACCAAATGTCAGACGTGCCAGAACCACGTGCCAGAGACACCGGATGCAACTGCCGAGCATGCCGGAACCTCCTGCTCAACTCGCTGTAACCACCTGCCGGGGACGCCAAAATCACCTGTCAGCTAGGCCAGAACCACGTGGCGGACTCTATGGAATCACCCGCCGGGCATGCCGGAACCAGCTCTCAGACGTGCCAGAAGCACGTGCCGGACACGCCGGAACCACCTACTAGAGAGACCGGAACCACCTGCCAGACCCGCCTGAACCACCTGCTGAGTACGCTGGAACAACCTGCTCTACTCGCTGGAGCCACCTGCTGGACACGCCAAAATCACCTGATGGCTACGCCAGCACCACTCGGCAGACAAGCCAGAATCACCTGCAGGGTATGCCGGAACCACCTCTCAGACGTGCCAGAACCCCTTGTCGGACACTCCGGAATCACCTGTCAGGCATGCCGGAACCACCTCTCGAACGTGCCAGAATGACGTGCCAGAGACACCGGATGCACCTGCCGAGCACGCCGGAACCTCCTGTTCGACTCGCCGGAACCACCAGCCAGAGACGCCAAAATCCCCTGCCAGGTAGGCCAGAATCACATGGCGGACGCTCCGGAATCTCCCGCCGGGAAGGTAGGAACCACCTCTCAAACATACTGGAAGCACGTGCCGGACATGCCGGCACCACGTACTGGACAGACCAGAAACACCTGCCGGACCTGCCTGAACCACCTGCTGAGCACACCGGAACAACTTGCTCGACTCGCTGGAGCCACCTGCTGGACACCCCAAAATCACCAGCCAGCTATGCCAGAACCACTTGCCGTACGCTCCGGAATCACCTGCTGGTTACACCAGAGCCACTTGGTGGACAATCCAGAATCACCTGCCGGACATGCCAGAACCACCTGTCACACATGCCGGAACCACGTGCCTGACACGCCGGAACCACCTCGCGGACAGACCGGAACCACCTACCAGACATGCCTGAACCACCTGCCGAGCATGCCGGAACCACCTGCCGGACACGCCAAAATCACCTGCGGGCTAGGCCAGAACCACTTGTAGGACTCTCCTGGAGCACCTGCCGGGCATGCGGGAACCACCTCTCAGACGTGCCAGAACCACGTGCGGCACATGACGGAACCCATTACCGGACAGACCGGAACCACCTGCTGGACACGCCAGAATCACCTGCCAAGAACACCGGAACCACCTGAACAGCTCGCCAGAAACACCTGCCGGACATGCCAAAATCACCTGCCGGCTACACCAGAACCTCTTGCCGGACACTCCGGAATCACCTGCCAGACATGATGCAACCAAATGTCAGACGTGCCAGAACCACGTGCCAGAGACACCGGATGCAACTGCCGAGCATGCCGGAACCTCCTGCTCAACTCGCTGTAACCACCTGCCGGGGACGCCAAAATCACCTGTCAGCTAGGCCAGAACCACGTGGCGGACTCTATGGAATCACCCGCCGGGCATGCCGGAACCAGCTCTCAGACGTGCCAGAAGCACGTGCCGGACACGCCGGAACCACCTACTAGAGAGACCGGAACCACCTGCCAGACCCGCCTGAACCACCTGCTGAGTACGCTGGAACAACCTGCTCTACTCGCTGGAGCCACCTGCTGGACACGCCAAAATCACCTGATGGCTACGCCAGCACCACTCGGCAGACAAGCCAGAATCACCTGCAGGGTATGCCGGAACCACCTCTCAGACGTGCCAGAACCCCTTGTCGGACACTCCGGAATCACCTGTCAGGCATGCCGGAACCACCTCTCGAACGTGCCAGAATGACGTGCCAGAGACACCGGATGCACCTGCCGAGCACGCCGGAACCTCCTCTTCGACTCGCCGGAACCACCAGCCAGAGACGCCAAAATCCCCTGCCAGGTAGGCCAGAATCACATGGCGGACGCTCCGGAATCTCCCGCCGGGAAGGTAGGAACCACCTCTCAAACATACTGGAAGCACGTGCCGGACATGCCGGCACCACGTACTGGACAGACCAGAAACACCTGCCGGACCTGCCTGAACCACCTGCTGAGCACACCGGAACAACTTGCTCGACTCGCTGGAGCCACCTGCTGGACACCCCAAAATCACCAGCCAGCTATGCCAGAACCACTTGCCGTACGCTCCGGAATCACCTGCTGGTTACACCAGAGCCACTTGGTGGACAATCCAGAATCACCTGCCGGACATGCCAGAACCACCTGTCACACATGCCGGAACCACGTGCCTGACACGCCGGAACCACCTCGCGGACAGACCGGAACCACCTACCAGACATGCCTGAACCACCTGCCGAGCATGCCGGAACCACCTGCCGGACACGCCAAAATCACCTGCGGGCTAGGCCAGAACCACTTGTAGGACTCTCCTGGAGCACCTGCCGGGCATGCGGGAACCACCTCTCAGACGTGCCAGAACCACGTGCGGCACATGACGGAACCCATTACCGGACAGACCGGAACCACCTGCTGGACACGCCAGAATCACCTGCCAAGAACACCGGAACCACCTGAACAGCTCGCCAGAAACACCTGCCGGACATGCCAAAATCACCTGCCGGCTACACCAGAACCTCTTGCCGGACACTCCGGAATCACCTGCCAGACATGATGCAACCAAATGTCAGACGTGCCAGAACCACGTGCCAGAGACACCGGATGCAACTGCCGAGCATGCCGGAACCTCCTGCTCAACTCGCTGTAACCACCTGCCGGGGACGCCAAAATCACCTGTCAGCTAGGCCAGAACCACGTGGCGGACTCTATGGAATCACCCGCCGGGCATGCCGGAACCAGCTCTCAGACGTGCCAGAAGCACGTGCCGGACACGCCGGAACCACCTACTAGAGAGACCGGAACCACCTGCCAGACCCGCCTGAACCACCTGCTGAGTACGCTGGAACAACCTGCTCTACTCGCTGGAGCCACCTGCTGGACACGCCAAAATCACCTGATGGCTACGCCAGCACCACTCGGCAGACAAGCCAGAATCACCTGCAGGGTATGCCGGAACCACCTCTCAGACGTGCCAGAACCCCTTGTCGGACACTCCGGAATCACCTGTCAGGCATGCCGGAACCACCTCTCGAACGTGCCAGAATGACGTGCCAGAGACACCGGATGCACCTGCCGAGCACGCCGGAACCTCCTGTTCGACTCGCCGGAACCACCAGCCAGAGACGCCAAAATCCCCTGCCAGGTAGGCCAGAATCACATGGCGGACGCTCCGGAATCTCCCGCCGGGAAGGTAGGAACCACCTCTCAAACATACTGGAAGCACGTGCCGGACATGCCGGCACCACGTACTGGACAGACCAGAAACACCTGCCGGACCTGCCTGAACCACCTGCTGAGCACACCGGAACAACTTGCTCGACTCGCTGGAGCCACCTGCTGGACACCCCAAAATCACCAGCCAGCTATGCCAGAACCACTTGCCGTACGCTCCGGAATCACCTGCTGGTTACACCAGAGCCACTTGGTGGACAATCCAGAATCACCTGCCGGACATGCCAGAACCACCTGTCACACATGCCGGAACCACGTGCCTGACACGCCGGAACCACCTCGCGGACAGACCGGAACCACCTACCAGACATGCCTGAACCACCTGCCGAGCATGCCGGAACCACCTGCCGGACACGCCAAAATCACCTGCGGGCTAGGCCAGAACCACTTGTAGGACTCTCCTGGAGCACCTGCCGGGCATGCGGGAACCACCTCTCAGACGTGCCAGAACCACGTGCGGCACATGACGGAACCCATTACCGGACAGACCGGAACCACCTGCTGGACACGCCAGAATCACCTGCCAAGAACACCGGAACCACCTGAACAGCTCGCCAGAAACACCTGCCGGACATGCCAAAATCACCTGCCGGCTACACCAGAACCTCTTGCCGGACACTCCGGAATCACCTGCCAGACATGATGCAACCAAATGTCAGACGTGCCAGAACCACGTGCCAGAGACACCGGATGCAACTGCCGAGCATGCCGGAACCTCCTGCTCAACTCGCTGTAACCACCTGCCGGGGACGCCAAAATCACCTGTCAGCTAGGCCAGAACCACGTGGCGGACTCTATGGAATCACCCGCCGGGCATGCCGGAACCAGCTCTCAGACGTGCCAGAAGCACGTGCCGGACACGCCGGAACCACCTACTAGAGAGACCGGAACCACCTGCCAGACCCGCCTGAACCACCTGCTGAGTACGCTGGAACAACCTGCTCTACTCGCTGGAGCCACCTGCTGGACACGCCAAAATCACCTGATGGCTACGCCAGCACCACTCGGCAGACAAGCCAGAATCACCTGCAGGGTATGCCGGAACCACCTCTCAGACGTGCCAGAACCCCTTGTCGGACACTCCGGAATCACCTGTCAGGCATGCCGGAACCACCTCTCGAACGTGCCAGAATGACGTGCCAGAGACACCGGATGCACCTGCCGAGCACGCCGGAACCTCCTGTTCGACTCGCCGGAACCACCAGCCAGAGACGCCAAAATCCCCTGCCAGGTAGGCCAGAATCACATGGCGGACGCTCCGGAATCTCCCGCCGGGAAGGTAGGAACCACCTCTCAAACATACTGGAAGCACGTGCCGGACATGCCGGCACCACGTACTGGACAGACCAGAAACACCTGCCGGACCTGCCTGAACCACCTGCTGAGCACACCGGCACAACTTGCTCGACTCGCTGGAGCCACCTGCTGGACACCCCAAAATCACCAGCCAGCTATGCCAGAACCACTTGCCGTACGCTCCGGAATCACCTGCTGGTTACACCAGAGCCACTTGGTGGACAATCCAGAATCACCTGCCGGACATGCCAGAACCACCTGTCACACATGCCGGAACCACGTGCCTGACACGCCGGAACCACCTCGCGGACAGACCGGAACCACCTACCAGACATGCCTGAACCACCTGCCGAGCATGCCGGAACCACCTGCCGGACACGCCAAAATCACCTGCGGGCTAGGCCAGAACCACTTGTAGGACTCTCCTGGAGCACCTGCCGGGCATGCGGGAACCACCTCTCAGACGTGCCAGAACCACGTGCGGCACATGACGGAACCCATTACCGGACAGACCGGAACCACCTGCTGGACACGCCAGAATCACCTGCCAAGAACACCGGAACCACCTGAACAGCTCGCCAGAAACACCTGCCGGACATGCCAAAATCACCTGCCGGCTACACCAGAACCTCTTGCCGGACACTCCGGAATCACCTGCCAGACATGATGCAACCAAATGTCAGACGTGCCAGAACCACGTGCCAGAGACACCGGATGCAACTGCCGAGCATGCCGGAACCTCCTGCTCAACTCGCTGTAACCACCTGCCGGGGACGCCAAAATCACCTGTCAGCTAGGCCAGAACCACGTGGCGGACTCTATGGAATCACCCGCCGGGCATGCCGGAACCAGCTCTCAGACGTGCCAGAAGCACGTGCCGGACACGCCGGAACCACCTACTAGAGAGACCGGAACCACCTGCCAGACCCGCCTGAACCACCTGCTGAGTACGCTGGAACAACCTGCTCTACTCGCTGGAGCCACCTGCTGGACACGCCAAAATCACCTGATGGCTACGCCAGCACCACTCGGCAGACAAGCCAGAATCACCTGCAGGGTATGCCGGAACCACCTCTCAGACGTGCCAGAACCCCTTGTCGGACACTCCGGAATCACCTGTCAGGCATGCCGGAACCACCTCTCGAACGTGCCAGAATGACGTGCCAGAGACACCGGATGCACCTGCCGAGCACGCCGGAACCTCCTGTTCGACTCGCCGGAACCACCAGCCAGAGACGCCAAAATCCCCTGCCAGGTAGGCCAGAATCACATGGCGGACGCTCCGGAATCTCCCGCCGGGAAGGTAGGAACCACCTCTCAAACATACTGGAAGCACGTGCCGGACATGCCGGCACCACGTACTGGACAGACCAGAAACACCTGCCGGACCTGCCTGAACCACCTGCTGAGCACACCGGCACAACTTGCTCGACTCGCTGGAGCCACCTGCTGGACACCCCAAAATCACCAGCCAGCTATGCCAGAACCACTTGCCGTACGCTCCGGAATCACCTGCTGGTTACACCAGAGCCACTTGGTGGACAATCCAGAATCACCTGCCGGACATGCCAGAACCACCTGTCACACATGCCGGAACCACGTGCCTGACACGCCGGAACCACCTCGCGGACAGACCGGAACCACCTACCAGACATGCCTGAACCACCTGCCGAGCATGCCGGAACCACCTGCCGGACACGCCAAAATCACCTGCGGGCTAGGCCAGAACCACTTGTAGGACTCTCCTGGAGCACCTGCCGGGCATGCGGGAACCACCTCTCAGACGTGCCAGAACCACGTGCGGCACATGACGGAACCCATTACCGGACAGACCGGAACCACCTGCTGGACACGCCAGAATCACCTGCCAAGAACACCGGAACCACCTGAACAGCTCGCCAGAAACACCTGCCGGACATGCCAAAATCACCTGCCGGCTACACCAGAACCTCTTGCCGGACACTCCGGAATCACCTGCCAGACATGATGCAACCAAATGTCAGACGTGCCAGAACCACGTGCCAGAGACACCGGATGCAACTGCCGAGCATGCCGGAACCTCCTGCTCAACTCGCTGTAACCACCTGCCGGGGACGCCAAAATCACCTGTCAGCTAGGCCAGAACCACGTGGCGGACTCTATGGAATCACCCGCCGGGCATGCCGGAACCAGCTCTCAGACGTGCCAGAAGCACGTGCCGGACACGCCGGAACCACCTACTAGAGAGACCGGAACCACCTGCCAGACCCGCCTGAACCACCTGCTGAGTACGCTGGAACAACCTGCTCTACTCGCTGGAGCCACCTGCTGGACACGCCAAAATCACCTGATGGCTACGCCAGCACCACTCGGCAGACAAGCCAGAATCACCTGCAGGGTATGCCGGAACCACCTCTCAGACGTGCCAGAACCCCTTGTCGGACACTCCGGAATCACCTGTCAGGCATGCCGGAACCACCTCTCGAACGTGCCAGAATGACGTGCCAGAGACACCGGATGCACCTGCCGAGCACGCCGGAACCTCCTGTTCGACTCGCCGGAACCACCAGCCAGAGACGCCAAAATCCCCTGCCAGGTAGGCCAGAATCACATGGCGGACGCTCCGGAATCTCCCGCCGGGAAGGTAGGAACCACCTCTCAAACATACTGGAAGCACGTGCCGGACATGCCGGCACCACGTACTGGACAGACCAGAAACACCTGCCGGACCTGCCTGAACCACCTGCTGAGCACACCGGCACAACTTGCTCGACTCGCTGGAGCCACCTGCTGGACACCCCAAAATCACCAGCCAGCTATGCCAGAACCACTTGCCGTACGCTCCGGAATCACCTGCTGGTTACACCAGAGCCACTTGGTGGACAATCCAGAATCACCTGCCGGACATGCCAGAACCACCTGTCACACATGCCGGAACCACGTGCCTGACACGCCGGAACCACCTCGCGGACAGACCGGAACCACCTACCAGACATGCCTGAACCACCTGCCAAGCATGCCGGAACCACCTGCCGGACACGCCAAAATCACCTGCGGGCTAGGCCAGAACCACTTGTAGGACTCTCCTGGAGCACCTGCCGGGCATGCGGGAACCACCTCTCAGACGTGCCAGAACCACGTGCGGCACATGACGGAACCCATTACCGGACAGACCGGAACCACCTGCTGGACACGCCAGAATCACCTGCCAAGAACACCGGAACCACCTGAACAGCTCGCCAGAAACACCTGCCGGACATGCCAAAATCACCTGCCGGCTACACCAGAACCTCTTGCCGGACACTCCGGAATCACCTGCCAGACATGATGCAACCAAATGTCAGACGTGCCAGAACCACGTGCCAGAGACACCGGATGCAACTGCCGAGCATGCCGGAACCTCCTGCTCAACTCGCTGTAACCACCTGCCGGGGACGCCAAAATCACCTGTCAGCTAGGCCAGAACCACGTGGCGGACTCTATGGAATCACCCGCCGGGCATGCCGGAACCAGCTCTCAGACGTGCCAGAAGCACGTGCCGGACACGCCGGAACCACCTACTAGAGAGACCGGAACCACCTGCCAGACCCGCCTGAACCACCTGCTGAGTACGCTGGAACAACCTGCTCTACTCGCTGGAGCCACCTGCTGGACACGCCAAAATCACCTGATGGCTACGCCAGCACCACTCGGCAGACAAGCCAGAATCACCTGCAGGGTATGCCGGAACCACCTCTCAGACGTGCCAGAACCCCTTGTCGGACACTCCGGAATCACCTGTCAGGCATGCCGGAACCACCTCTCGAACGTGCCAGAATGACGTGCCAGAGACACCGGATGCACCTGCCGAGCACGCCGGAACCTCCTGTTCGACTCGCCGGAACCACCAGCCAGAGACGCCAAAATCCCCTGCCAGGTAGGCCAGAATCACATGGCGGACGCTCCGGAATCTCCCGCCGGGAAGGTAGGAACCACCTCTCAAACATACTGGAAGCACGTGCCGGACATGCCGGCACCACGTACTGGACAGACCAGAAACACCTGCCGGACCTGCCTGAACCACCTGCTGAGCACACCGGCACAACTTGCTCGACTCGCTGGAGCCACCTGCTGGACACCCCAAAATCACCAGCCAGCTATGCCAGAACCACTTGCCGTACGCTCCGGAATCACCTGCTGGTTACACCAGAGCCACTTGGTGGACAATCCAGAATCACCTGCCGGACATGCCAGAACCACCTGTCACACATGCCGGAACCACGTGCCTGACACGCCGGAACCACCTCGCGGACAGACCGGAACCACCTACCAGACATGCCTGAACCACCTGCCGAGCATGCCGGAACCACCTGCCGGACACGCCAAAATCACCTGCGGGCTAGGCCAGAACCACTTGTAGGACTCTCCTGGAGCACCTGCCGGGCATGCGGGAACCACCTCTCAGACGTGCCAGAACCACGTGCGGCACATGACGGAACCCATTACCGGACAGACCGGAACCACCTGCTGGACACGCCAGAATCACCTGCCAAGAACACCGGAACCACCTGAACAGCTCGCCAGAAACACCTGCCGGACATGCCAAAATCACCTGCCGGCTACACCAGAACCTCTTGCCGGACACTCCGGAATCACCTGCCAGACATGATGCAACCAAATGTCAGACGTGCCAGAACCACGTGCCAGAGACACCGGATGCAACTGCCGAGCATGCCGGAACCTCCTGCTCAACTCGCTGTAACCACCTGCCGGGGACGCCAAAATCACCTGTCAGCTAGGCCAGAACCACGTGGCGGACTCTATGGAATCACCCGCCGGGCATGCCGGAACCAGCTCTCAGACGTGCCAGAAGCACGTGCCGGACACGCCGGAACCACCTACTAGAGAGACCGGAACCACCTGCCAGACCCGCCTGAACCACCTGCTGAGTACGCTGGAACAACCTGCTCTACTCGCTGGAGCCACCTGCTGGACACGCCAAAATCACCTGATGGCTACGCCAGCACCACTCGGCAGACAAGCCAGAATCACCTGCAGGGTATGCCGGAACCACCTCTCAGACGTGCCAGAACCCCTTGTCGGACACTCCGGAATCACCTGTCAGGCATGCCGGAACCACCTCTCGAACGTGCCAGAATGACGTGCCAGAGACACCGGATGCACCTGCCGAGCACGCCGGAACCTCCTGTTCGACTCGCCGGAACCACCAGCCAGAGACGCCAAAATCCCCTGCCAGGTAGGCCAGAATCACATGGCGGACGCTCCGGAATCTCCCGCCGGGAAGGTAGGAACCACCTCTCAAACATACTGGAAGCACGTGCCGGACATGCCGGCACCACGTACTGGACAGACCAGAAACACCTGCCGGACCTGCCTGAACCACCTGCTGAGCACACCGGAACAACTTGCTCGACTCGCTGGAGCCACCTGCTGGACACCCCAAAATCACCAGCCAGCTATGCCAGAACCACTTGCCGTACGCTCCGGAATCACCTGCTGGTTACACCAGAGCCACTTGGTGGACAATCCAGAATCACCTGCCGGACATGCCAGAACCACCTGTCACACATGCCGGAACCACGTGCCTGACACGCCGGAACCACCTCGCGGACAGACCGGAACCACCTACCAGACATGCCTGAACCACCTGCCGAGCATGCCGGAACCACCTGCCGGACACGCCAAAATCACCTGCGGGCTAGGCCAGAACCACTTGTAGGACTCTCCTGGAGCACCTGCCGGGCATGCGGGAACCACCTCTCAGACGTGCCAGAACCACGTGCGGCACATGACGGAACCCATTACCGGACAGACCGGAACCACCTGCTGGACACGCCAGAATCACCTGCCAAGAACACCGGAACCACCTGAACAGCTCGCCAGAAACACCTGCCGGACATGCCAAAATCACCTGCCGGCTACACCAGAACCTCTTGCCGGACACTCCGGAATCACCTGCCAGACATGATGCAACCAAATGTCAGACGTGCCAGAACCACGTGCCAGAGACACCGGATGCAACTGCCGAGCATGCCGGAACCTCCTGCTCAACTCGCTGTAACCACCTGCCGGGGACGCCAAAATCACCTGTCAGCTAGGCCAGAACCACGTGGCGGACTCTATGGAATCACCCGCCGGGCATGCCGGAACCAGCTCTCAGACGTGCCAGAAGCACGTGCCGGACACGCCGGAACCACCTACTAGAGAGACCGGAACCACCTGCCAGACCCGCCTGAACCACCTGCTGAGTACGCTGGAACAACCTGCTCTACTCGCTGGAGCCACCTGCTGGACACGCCAAAATCACCTGATGGCTACGCCAGCACCACTCGGCAGACAAGCCAGAATCACCTGCAGGGTATGCCGGAACCACCTCTCAGACGTGCCAGAACCCCTTGTCGGACACTCCGGAATCACCTGTCAGGCATGCCGGAACCACCTCTCGAACGTGCCAGAATGACGTGCCAGAGACACCGGATGCACCTGCCGAGCACGCCGGAACCTCCTGTTCGACTCGCCGGAACCACCAGCCAGAGACGCCAAAATCCCCTGCCAGGTAGGCCAGAATCACATGGCGGACGCTCCGGAATCTCCCGCCGGGAAGGTAGGAACCACCTCTCAAACATACTGGAAGCACGTGCCGGACATGCCGGCACCACGTACTGGACAGACCAGAAACACCTGCCGGACCTGCCTGAACCACCTGCTGAGCACACCGGCACAACTTGCTCGACTCGCTGGAGCCACCTGCTGGACACCCCAAAATCACCAGCCAGCTATGCCAGAACCACTTGCCGTACGCTCCGGAATCACCTGCTGGTTACACCAGAGCCACTTGGTGGACAATCCAGAATCACCTGCCGGACATGCCAGAACCACCTGTCACACATGCCGGAACCACGTGCCTGACACGCCGGAACCACCTCGCGGACAGACCGGAACCACCTACCAGACATGCCTGAACCACCTGCCGAGCATGCCGGAACCACCTGCCGGACACGCCAAAATCACCTGCGGGCTAGGCCAGAACCACTTGTAGGACTCTCCTGGAGCACCTGCCGGGCATGCGGGAACCACCTCTCAGACGTGCCAGAACCACGTGCGGCACATGACGGAACCCATTACCGGACAGACCGGAACCACCTGCTGGACACGCCAGAATCACCTGCCAAGAACACCGGAACCACCTGAACAGCTCGCCAGAAACACCTGCCGGACATGCCAAAATCACCTGCCGGCTACACCAGAACCTCTTGCCGGACACTCCGGAATCACCTGCCAGACATGATGCAACCAAATGTCAGACGTGCCAGAACCACGTGCCAGAGACACCGGATGCAACTGCCGAGCATGCCGGAACCTCCTGCTCAACTCGCTGTAACCACCTGCCGGGGACGCCAAAATCACCTGTCAGCTAGGCCAGAACCACGTGGCGGACTCTATGGAATCACCCGCCGGGCATGCCGGAACCAGCTCTCAGACGTGCCAGAAGCACGTGCCGGACACGCCGGAACCACCTACTAGAGAGACCGGAACCACCTGCCAGACCCGCCTGAACCACCTGCTGAGTACGCTGGAACAACCTGCTCTACTCGCTGGAGCCACCTGCTGGACACGCCAAAATCACCTGATGGCTACGCCAGCACCACTCGGCAGACAAGCCAGAATCACCTGCAGGGTATGCCGGAACCACCTCTCAGACGTGCCAGAACCCCTTGTCGGACACTCCGGAATCACCTGTCAGGCATGCCGGAACCACCTCTCGAACGTGCCAGAATGACGTGCCAGAGACACCGGATGCACCTGCCGAGCACGCCGGAACCTCCTGTTCGACTCGCCGGAACCACCAGCCAGAGACGCCAAAATCCCCTGCCAGGTAGGCCAGAATCACATGGCGGACGCTCCGGAATCTCCCGCCGGGAAGGTAGGAACCACCTCTCAAACATACTGGAAGCACGTGCCGGACATGCCGGCACCACGTACTGGACAGACCAGAAACACCTGCCGGACCTGCCTGAACCACCTGCTGAGCACACCGGCACAACTTGCTCGACTCGCTGGAGCCACCTGCTGGACACCCCAAAATCACCAGCCAGCTATGCCAGAACCACTTGCCGTACGCTCCGGAATCACCTGCTGGTTACACCAGAGCCACTTGGTGGACAATCCAGAATCACCTGCCGGACATGCCAGAACCACCTGTCACACATGCCGGAACCACGTGCCTGACACGCCGGAACCACCTCGCGGACAGACCGGAACCACCTACCAGACATGCCTGAACCACCTGCCAAGCATGCCGGAACCACCTGCCGGACACGCCAAAATCACCTGCGGGCTAGGCCAGAACCACTTGTAGGACTCTCCTGGAGCACCTGCCGGGCATGCGGGAACCACCTCTCAGACGTGCCAGAACCACGTGCGGCACATGACGGAACCCATTACCGGACAGACCGGAACCACCTGCTGGACACGCCAGAATCACCTGCCAAGAACACCGGAACCACCTGAACAGCTCGCCAGAAACACCTGCCGGACATGCCAAAATCACCTGCCGGCTACACCAGAACCTCTTGCCGGACACTCCGGAATCACCTGCCAGACATGATGCAACCAAATGTCAGACGTGCCAGAACCACGTGCCAGAGACACCGGATGCAACTGCCGAGCATGCCGGAACCTCCTGCTCAACTCGCTGTAACCACCTGCCGGGGACGCCAAAATCACCTGTCAGCTAGGCCAGAACCACGTGGCGGACTCTATGGAATCACCCGCCGGGCATGCCGGAACCAGCTCTCAGACGTGCCAGAAGCACGTGCCGGACACGCCGGAACCACCTACTAGAGAGACCGGAACCACCTGCCAGACCCGCCTGAACCACCTGCTGAGTACGCTGGAACAACCTGCTCTACTCGCTGGAGCCACCTGCTGGACACGCCAAAATCACCTGATGGCTACGCCAGCACCACTCGGCAGACAAGCCAGAATCACCTGCAGGGTATGCCGGAACCACCTCTCAGACGTGCCAGAACCCCTTGTCGGACACTCCGGAATCACCTGTCAGGCATGCCGGAACCACCTCTCGAACGTGCCAGAATGACGTGCCAGAGACACCGGATGCACCTGCCGAGCACGCCGGAACCTCCTGTTCGACTCGCCGGAACCACCAGCCAGAGACGCCAAAATCCCCTGCCAGGTAGGCCAGAATCACATGGCGGACGCTCCGGAATCTCCCGCCGGGAAGGTAGGAACCACCTCTCAAACATACTGGAAGCACGTGCCGGACATGCCGGCACCACGTACTGGACAGACCAGAAACACCTGCCGGACCTGCCTGAACCACCTGCTGAGCACACCGGCACAACTTGCTCGACTCGCTGGAGCCACCTGCTGGACACCCCAAAATCACCAGCCAGCTATGCCAGAACCACTTGCCGTACGCTCCGGAATCACCTGCTGGTTACACCAGAGCCACTTGGTGGACAATCCAGAATCACCTGCCGGACATGCCAGAACCACCTGTCACACATGCCGGAACCACGTGCCTGACACGCCGGAACCACCTCGCGGACAGACCGGAACCACCTACCAGACATGCCTGAACCACCTGCCGAGCATGCCGGAACCACCTGCCGGACACGCCAAAATCACCTGCGGGCTAGGCCAGAACCACTTGTAGGACTCTCCTGGAGCACCTGCCGGGCATGCGGGAACCACCTCTCAGACGTGCCAGAACCACGTGCGGCACATGACGGAACCCATTACCGGACAGACCGGAACCACCTGCTGGACACGCCAGAATCACCTGCCAAGAACACCGGAACCACCTGAACAGCTCGCCAGAAACACCTGCCGGACATGCCAAAATCACCTGCCGGCTACACCAGAACCTCTTGCCGGACACTCCGGAATCACCTGCCAGACATGATGCAACCAAATGTCAGACGTGCCAGAACCACGTGCCAGAGACACCGGATGCAACTGCCGAGCATGCCGGAACCTCCTGCTCAACTCGCTGTAACCACCTGCCGGGGACGCCAAAATCACCTGTCAGCTAGGCCAGAACCACGTGGCGGACTCTATGGAATCACCCGCCGGGCATGCCGGAACCAGCTCTCAGACGTGCCAGAAGCACGTGCCGGACACGCCGGAACCACCTACTAGAGAGACCGGAACCACCTGCCAGACCCGCCTGAACCACCTGCTGAGTACGCTGGAACAACCTGCTCTACTCGCTGGAGCCACCTGCTGGACACGCCAAAATCACCTGATGGCTACGCCAGCACCACTCGGCAGACAAGCCAGAATCACCTGCAGGGTATGCCGGAACCACCTCTCAGACGTGCCAGAACCCCTTGTCGGACACTCCGGAATCACCTGTCAGGCATGCCGGAACCACCTCTCGAACGTGCCAGAATGACGTGCCAGAGACACCGGATGCACCTGCCGAGCACGCCGGAACCTCCTGTTCGACTCGCCGGAACCACCAGCCAGAGACGCCAAAATCCCCTGCCAGGTAGGCCAGAATCACATGGCGGACGCTCCGGAATCTCCCGCCGGGAAGGTAGGAACCACCTCTCAAACATACTGGAAGCACGTGCCGGACATGCCGGCACCACGTACTGGACAGACCAGAAACACCTGCCGGACCTGCCTGAACCACCTGCTGAGCACACCGGCACAACTTGCTCGACTCGCTGGAGCCACCTGCTGGACACCCCAAAATCACCAGCCAGCTATGCCAGAACCACTTGCCGTACACTCCGGAATCACCTGCTGGTTACACCAGAGCCACTTGGTGGACAATCCAGAATCACCTGCCGGACATGCCAGAACCACCTGTCACACATGCCGGAACCACGTGCCTGACACGCCGGAACCACCTCGCGGACAGACCGGAACCACCTACCAGACATGCCTGAACCACCTGCCGAGCATGCCGGAACCACCTGCCGGACACGCCAAAATCACCTGCGGGCTAGGCCAGAACCACTTGTAGGACTCTCCTGGAGCACCTGCCGGGCATGCGGGAACCACCTCTCAGACGTGCCAGAACCACGTGCGGCACATGACGGAACCCATTACCGGACAGACCGGAACCACCTGCTGGACACGCCAGAATCACCTGCCAAGAACACCGGAACCACCTGAACAGCTCGCCAGAAACACCTGCCGGACATGCCAAAATCACCTGCCGGCTACACCAGAACCTCTTGCCGGACACTCCGGAATCACCTGCCAGACATGATGCAACCAAATGTCAGACGTGCCAGAACCACGTGCCAGAGACACCGGATGCAACTGCCGAGCATGCCGGAACCTCCTGCTCAACTCGCTGTAACCACCTGCCGGGGACGCCAAAATCACCTGTCAGCTAGGCCAGAACCACGTGGCGGACTCTATGGAATCACCCGCCGGGCATGCCGGAACCAGCTCTCAGACGTGCCAGAAGCACGTGCCGGACACGCCGGAACCACCTACTAGAGAGACCGGAACCACCTGCCAGACCCGCCTGAACCACCTGCTGAGTACGCTGGAACAACCTGCTCTACTCGCTGGAGCCACCTGCTGGACACGCCAAAATCACCTGATGGCTACGCCAGCACCACTCGGCAGACAAGCCAGAATCACCTGCAGGGTATGCCGGAACCACCTCTCAGACGTGCCAGAACCCCTTGTCGGACACTCCGGAATCACCTGTCAGGCATGCCGGAACCACCTCTCGAACGTGCCAGAATGACGTGCCAGAGACACCGGATGCACCTGCCGAGCACGCCGGAACCTCCTGTTCGACTCGCCGGAACCACCAGCCAGAGACGCCAAAATCCCCTGCCAGGTAGGCCAGAATCACATGGCGGACGCTCCGGAATCTCCCGCCGGGAAGGTAGGAACCACCTCTCAAACATACTGGAAGCACGTGCCGGACATGCCGGCACCACGTACTGGACAGACCAGAAACACCTGCCGGACCTGCCTGAACCACCTGCTGAGCACACCGGCACAACTTGCTCGACTCGCTGGAGCCACCTGCTGGACACCCCAAAATCACCAGCCAGCTATGCCAGAACCACTTGCCGTACACTCCGGAATCACCTGCTGGTTACACCAGAGCCACTTGGTGGACAATCCAGAATCACCTGCCGGACATGCCAGAACCACCTGTCACACATGCCGGAACCACGTGCCTGACACGCCGGAACCACCTCGCGGACAGACCGGAACCACCTACCAGACATGCCTGAACCACCTGCCGAGCATGCCGGAACCACCTGCCGGACACGCCAAAATCACCTGCGGGCTAGGCCAGAACCACTTGTAGGACTCTCCTGGAGCACCTGCCGGGCATGCGGGAACCACCTCTCAGACGTGCCAGAACCACGTGCAGCACATGACGGAACCCATTACCGGACAGACCGGAACCACCTGCTGGACACGCCAGAATCACCTGCCAAGAACACCGGAACCACCTGAACAGCTCGCCAGAAACACCTGCCGGACATGCCAAAATCACCTGCCGGCTACACCAGAACCTCTTGCCGGACACTCCGGAATCACCTGCCAGACATGATGCAACCAAATGTCAGACGTGCCAGAACCACGTGCCAGAGACACCGGATGCAACTGCCGAGCATGCCGGAACCTCCTGCTCAACTCGCTGTAACCACCTGCCGGGGACGCCAAAATCACCTGTCAGCTAGGCCAGAACCACGTGGCGGACTCTATGGAATCACCCGCCGGGCATGCCGGAACCAGCTCTCAGACGTGCCAGAAGCACGTGCCGGACACGCCGGAACCACCTACTAGAGAGACCGGAACCACCTGCCAGACCCGCCTGAACCACCTGCTGAGTACGCTGGAACAACCTGCTCTACTCGCTGGAGCCACCTGCTGGACACGCCAAAATCACCTGATGGCTACGCCAGCACCACTCGGCAGACAAGCCAGAATCACCTGCAGGGTATGCCGGAACCACCTCTCAGACGTGCCAGAACCCCTTGTCGGACACTCCGGAATCACCTGTCAGGCATGCCGGAACCACCTCTCGAACGTGCCAGAATGACGTGCCAGAGACACCGGATGCACCTGCCGAGCACGCCGGAACCTCCTGTTCGACTCGCCGGAACCACCAGCCAGAGACGCCAAAATCCCCTGCCAGGTAGGCCAGAATCACATGGCGGACGCTCCGGAATCTCCCGCCGGGAAGGTAGGAACCACCTCTCAAACATACTGGAAGCACGTGCCGGACATGCCGGCACCACGTACTGGACAGACCAGAAACACCTGCCGGACCTGCCTGAACCACCTGCTGAGCACACCGGCACAACTTGCTCGACTCGCTGGAGCCACCTGCTGGACACCCCAAAATCACCAGCCAGCTATGCCAGAACCACTTGCCGTACACTCCGGAATCACCTGCTGGTTACACCAGAGCCACTTGGTGGACAATCCAGAATCACCTGCCGGACATGCCAGAACCACCTGTCACACATGCCGGAACCACGTGCCTGACACGCCGGAACCACCTCGCGGACAGACCGGAACCACCTACCAGACATGCCTGAACCACCTGCCGAGCATGCCGGAACCACCTGCCGGACACGCCAAAATCACCTGCGGGCTAGGCCAGAACCACTTGTAGGACTCTCCTGGAGCACCTGCCGGGCATGCGGGAACCACCTCTCAGACGTGCCAGAACCACGTGCGGCACATGACGGAACCCATTACCGGACAGACCGGAACCACCTGCTGGACACGCCAGAATCACCTGCCAAGAACACCGGAACCACCTGAACAGCTCGCCAGAAACACCTGCCGGACATGCCAAAATCACCTGCCGGCTACACCAGAACCTCTTGCCGGACACTCCGGAATCACCTGCCAGACATGATGCAACCAAATGTCAGACGTGCCAGAACCACGTGCCAGAGACACCGGATGCAACTGCCGAGCATGCCGGAACCTCCTGCTCAACTCGCTGTAACCACCTGCCGGGGACGCCAAAATCACCTGTCAGCTAGGCCAGAACCACGTGGCGGACTCTATGGAATCACCCGCCGGGCATGCCGGAACCAGCTCTCAGACGTGCCAGAAGCACGTGCCGGACACGCCGGAACCACCTACTAGAGAGACCGGAACCACCTGCCAGACCCGCCTGAACCACCTGCTGAGTACGCTGGAACAACCTGCTCTACTCGCTGGAGCCACCTGCTGGACACGCCAAAATCACCTGATGGCTACGCCAGCACCACTCGGCAGACAAGCCAGAATCACCTGCAGGGTATGCCGGAACCACCTCTCAGACGTGCCAGAACCCCTTGTCGGACACTCCGGAATCACCTGTCAGGCATGCCGGAACCACCTCTCGAACGTGCCAGAATGACGTGCCAGAGACACCGGATGCACCTGCCGAGCACGCCGGAACCTCCTGTTCGACTCGCCGGAACCACCAGCCAGAGACGCCAAAATCCCCTGCCAGGTAGGCCAGAATCACATGGCGGACGCTCCGGAATCTCCCGCCGGGAAGGTAGGAACCACCTCTCAAACATACTGGAAGCACGTGCCGGACATGCCGGCACCACGTACTGGACAGACCAGAAACACCTGCCGGACCTGCCTGAACCACCTGCTGAGCACACCGGCACAACTTGCTCGACTCGCTGGAGCCACCTGCTGGACACCCCAAAATCACCAGCCAGCTATGCCAGAACCACTTGCCGTACACTCCGGAATCACCTGCTGGTTACACCAGAGCCACTTGGTGGACAATCCAGAATCACCTGCCGGACATGCCAGAACCACCTGTCACACATGCCGGAACCACGTGCCTGACACGCCGGAACCACCTCGCGGACAGACCGGAACCACCTACCAGACATGCCTGAACCACCTGCCGAGCATGCCGGAACCACCTGCCGGACACGCCAAAATCACCTGCGGGCTAGGCCAGAACCACTTGTAGGACTCTCCTGGAGCACCTGCCGGGCATGCGGGAACCACCTCTCAGACGTGCCAGAACCACGTGCGGCACATGACGGAACCCATTACCGGACAGACCGGAACCACCTGCTGGACACGCCAGAATCACCTGCCAAGAACACCGGAACCACCTGAACAGCTCGCCAGAAACACCTGCCGGACATGCCAAAATCACCTGCCGGCTACACCAGAACCTCTTGCCGGACACTCCGGAATCACCTGCCAGACATGATGCAACCAAATGTCAGACGTGCCAGAACCACGTGCCAGAGACACCGGATGCAACTGCCGAGCATGCCGGAACCTCCTGCTCAACTCGCTGTAACCACCTGCCGGGGACGCCAAAATCACCTGTCAGCTAGGCCAGAACCACGTGGCGGACTCTATGGAATCACCCGCCGGGCATGCCGGAACCAGCTCTCAGACGTGCCAGAAGCACGTGCCGGACACGCCGGAACCACCTACTAGAGAGACCGGAACCACCTGCCAGACCCGCCTGAACCACCTGCTGAGTACGCTGGAACAACCTGCTCTACTCGCTGGAGCCACCTGCTGGACACGCCAAAATCACCTGATGGCTACGCCAGCACCACTCGGCAGACAAGCCAGAATCACCTGCAGGGTATGCCGGAACCACCTCTCAGACGTGCCAGAACCCCTTGTCGGACACTCCGGAATCACCTGTCAGGCATGCCGGAACCACCTCTCGAACGTGCCAGAATGACGTGCCAGAGACACCGGATGCACCTGCCGAGCACGCCGGAACCTCCTGTTCGACTCGCCGGAACCACCAGCCAGAGACGCCAAAATCCCCTGCCAGGTAGGCCAGAATCACATGGCGGACGCTCCGGAATCTCCCGCCGGGAAGGTAGGAACCACCTCTCAAACATACTGGAAGCACGTGCCGGACATGCCGGCACCACGTACTGGACAGACCAGAAACACCTGCCGGACCTGCCTGAACCACCTGCTGAGCACACCGGAACAACTTGCTCGACTCGCTGGAGCCACCTGCTGGACACCCCAAAATCACCAGCCAGCTATGCCAGAACCACTTGCCGTACACTCCGGAATCACCTGCTGGTTACACCAGAGCCACTTGGTGGACAATCCAGAATCACCTGCCGGACATGCCAGAACCACCTGTCACACATGCCGGAACCACGTGCCTGACACGCCGGAACCACCTCGCGGACAGACCGGAACCACCTACCAGACATGCCTGAACCACCTGCCGAGCATGCCGGAACCACCTGCCGGACACGCCAAAATCACCTGCGGGCTAGGCCAGAACCACTTGTAGGACTCTCCTGGAGCACCTGCCGGGCATGCGGGAACCACCTCTCAGACGTGCCAGAACCACGTGCGGCACATGACGGAACCCATTACCGGACAGACCGGAACCACCTGCTGGACACGCCAGAATCACCTGCCAAGAACACCGGAACCACCTGAACAGCTCGCCAGAAACACCTGCCGGACATGCCAAAATCACCTGCCGGCTACACCAGAACCTCTTGCCGGACACTCCGGAATCACCTGCCAGACATGATGCAACCAAATGTCAGACGTGCCAGAACCACGTGCCAGAGACACCGGATGCAACTGCCGAGCATGCCGGAACCTCCTGCTCAACTCGCTGTAACCACCTGCCGGGGACGCCAAAATCACCTGTCAGCTAGGCCAGAACCACGTGGCGGACTCTATGGAATCACCCGCCGGGCATGCCGGAACCAGCTCTCAGACGTGCCAGAAGCACGTGCCGGACACGCCGGAACCACCTACTAGAGAGACCGGAACCACCTGCCAGACCCGCCTGAACCACCTGCTGAGTACGCTGGAACAACCTGCTCTACTCGCTGGAGCCACCTGCTGGACACGCCAAAATCACCTGATGGCTACGCCAGCACCACTCGGCAGACAAGCCAGAATCACCTGCAGGGTATGCCGGAACCACCTCTCAGACGTGCCAGAACCCCTTGTCGGACACTCCGGAATCACCTGTCAGGCATGCCGGAACCACCTCTCGAACGTGCCAGAATGACGTGCCAGAGACACCGGATGCACCTGCCGAGCACGCCGGAACCTCCTGTTCGACTCGCCGGAACCACCAGCCAGAGACGCCAAAATCCCCTGCCAGGTAGGCCAGAATCACATGGCGGACGCTCCGGAATCTCCCGCCGGGAAGGTAGGAACCACCTCTCAAACATACTGGAAGCACGTGCCGGACATGCCGGCACCACGTACTGGACAGACCAGAAACACCTGCCGGACCTGCCTGAACCACCTGCTGAGCACACCGGAACAACTTGCTCGACTCGCTGGAGCCACCTGCTGGACACCCCAAAATCACCAGCCAGCTATGCCAGAACCACTTGCCGTACACTCCGGAATCACCTGCTGGTTACACCAGAGCCACTTGGTGGACAATCCAGAATCACCTGCCGGACATGCCAGAACCACCTGTCACACATGCCGGAACCACGTGCCTGACACGCCGGAACCACCTCGCGGACAGACCGGAACCACCTACCAGACATGCCTGAACCACCTGCCGAGCATGCCGGAACCACCTGCCGGACACGCCAAAATCACCTGCGGGCTAGGCCAGAACCACTTGTAGGACTCTCCTGGAGCACCTGCCGGGCATGCGGGAACCACCTCTCAGACGTGCCAGAACCACGTGCGGCACATGACGGAACCCATTACCGGACAGACCGGAACCACCTGCTGGACACGCCAGAATCACCTGCCAAGAACACCGGAACCACCTGAACAGCTCGCCAGAAACACCTGCCGGACATGCCAAAATCACCTGCCGGCTACACCAGAACCTCTTGCCGGACACTCCGGAATCACCTGCCAGACATGATGCAACCAAATGTCAGACGTGCCAGAACCACGTGCCAGAGACACCGGATGCAACTGCCGAGCATGCCGGAACCTCCTGCTCAACTCGCTGTAACCACCTGCCGGGGACGCCAAAATCACCTGTCAGCTAGGCCAGAACCACGTGGCGGACTCTATGGAATCACCCGCCGGGCATGCCGGAACCAGCTCTCAGACGTGCCAGAAGCACGTGCCGGACACGCCGGAACCACCTACTAGAGAGACCGGAACCACCTGCCAGACCCGCCTGAACCACCTGCTGAGTACGCTGGAACAACCTGCTCTACTCGCTGGAGCCACCTGCTGGACACGCCAAAATCACCTGATGGCTACGCCAGCACCACTCGGCAGACAAGCCAGAATCACCTGCAGGGTATGCCGGAACCACCTCTCAGACGTGCCAGAACCCCTTGTCGGACACTCCGGAATCACCTGTCAGGCATGCCGGAACCACCTCTCGAACGTGCCAGAATGACGTGCCAGAGACACCGGATGCACCTGCCGAGCACGCCGGAACCTCCTCTTCGACTCGCCGGAACCACCAGCCAGAGACGCCAAAATCCCCTGCCAGGTAGGCCAGAATCACATGGCGGACGCTCCGGAATCTCCCGCCGGGAAGGTAGGAACCACCTCTCAAACATACTGGAAGCACGTGCCGGACATGCCGGCACCACGTACTGGACAGACCAGAAACACCTGCCGGACCTGCCTGAACCACCTGCTGAGCACACCGGAACAACTTGCTCGACTCGCTGGAGCCACCTGCTGGACACCCCAAAATCACCAGCCAGCTATGCCAGAACCACTTGCCGTACACTCCGGAATCACCTGCTGGTTACACCAGAGCCACTTGGTGGACAATCCAGAATCACCTGCCGGACATGCCAGAACCACCTGTCACACATGCCGGAACCACGTGCCTGACACGCCGGAACCACCTCGCGGACAGACCAGAACCACCTACCAGACATGCCTGAACCACCTGCCGAGCATGCCGGAACCACCTGCCGGACACGCCAAAATCACCTGCGGGCTAGGCCAGAACCACTTGTAGGACTCTCCTGGAGCACCTGCCGGGCATGCGGGAACCACCTCTCAGACGTGCCAGAACCACGTGCGGCACATGACGGAACCCATTACCGGACAGACCGGAACCACCTGCTGGACACGCCAGAATCACCTGCCAAGAACACCGGAACCACCTGAACAGCTCGCCAGAAACACCTGCCGGACATGCCAAAATCACCTGCCGGCTACACCAGAACCTCTTGCCGGACACTCCGGAATCACCTGCCAGACATGATGCAACCAAATGTCAGACGTGCCAGAACCACGTGCCAGAGACACCGGATGCAACTGCCGAGCATGCCGGAACCTCCTGCTCAACTCGCTGTAACCACCTGCCGGGGACGCCAAAATCACCTGTCAGCTAGGCCAGAACCACGTGGCGGACTCTATGGAATCACCCGCCGGGCATGCCGGAACCAGCTCTCAGACGTGCCAGAAGCACGTGCCGGACACGCCGGAACCACCTACTAGAGAGACCGGAACCACCTGCCAGACCCGCCTGAACCACCTGCTGAGTACGCTGGAACAACCTGCTCTACTCGCTGGAGCCACCTGCTGGACACGCCAAAATCACCTGATGGCTACGCCAGCACCACTCGGCAGACAAGCCAGAATCACCTGCAGGGTATGCCGGAACCACCTCTCAGACGTGCCAGAACCCCTTGTCGGACACTCCGGAATCACCTGTCAGGCATGCCGGAACCACCTCTCGAACGTGCCAGAATGACGTGCCAGAGACACCGGATGCACCTGCCGAGCACGCCGGAACCTCCTGTTCGACTCGCCGGAACCACCAGCCAGAGACGCCAAAATCCCCTGCCAGGTAGGCCAGAATCACATGGCGGACGCTCCGGAATCTCCCGCCGGGAAGGTAGGAACCACCTCTCAAACATACTGGAAGCACGTGCCGGACATGCCGGCACCACGTACTGGACAGACCAGAAACACCTGCCGGACCTGCCTGAACCACCTGCTGAGCACACCGGAACAACTTGCTCGACTCGCTGGAGCCACCTGCTGGACACCCCAAAATCACCAGCCAGCTATGCCAGAACCACTTGCCGTACACTCCGGAATCACCTGCTGGTTACACCAGAGCCACTTGGTGGACAATCCAGAATCACCTGCCGGACATGCCAGAACCACCTGTCACACATGCCGGAACCACGTGCCTGACACGCCGGAACCACCTCGCGGACAGACCGGAACCACCTACCAGACATGCCTGAACCACCTGCCGAGCATGCCGGAACCACCTGCCGGACACGCCAAAATCACCTGCGGGCTAGGCCAGAACCACTTGTAGGACTCTCCTGGAGCACCTGCCGGGCATGCGGGAACCACCTCTCAGACGTGCCAGAACCACGTGCGGCACATGACGGAACCCATTACCGGACAGACCGGAACCACCTGCTGGACACGCCAGAATCACCTGCCAAGAACACCGGAACCACCTGAACAGCTCGCCAGAAACACCTGCCGGACATGCCAAAATCACCTGCCGGCTACACCAGAACCTCTTGCCGGACACTCCGGAATCACCTGCCAGACATGATGCAACCAAATGTCAGACGTGCCAGAACCACGTGCCAGAGACACCGGATGCAACTGCCGAGCATGCCGGAACCTCCTGCTCAACTCGCTGTAACCACCTGCCGGGGACGCCAAAATCACCTGTCAGCTAGGCCAGAACCACGTGGCGGACTCTATGGAATCACCCGCCGGGCATGCCGGAACCAGCTCTCAGACGTGCCAGAAGCACGTGCCGGACACGCCGGAACCACCTACTAGAGAGACCGGAACCACCTGCCAGACCCGCCTGAACCACCTGCTGAGTACGCTGGAACAACCTGCTCTACTCGCTGGAGCCACCTGCTGGACACGCCAAAATCACCTGATGGCTACGCCAGCACCACTCGGCAGACAAGCCAGAATCACCTGCAGGGTATGCCGGAACCACCTCTCAGACGTGCCAGAACCCCTTGTCGGACACTCCGGAATCACCTGTCAGGCATGCCGGAACCACCTCTCGAACGTGCCAGAATGACGTGCCAGAGACACCGGATGCACCTGCCGAGCACGCCGGAACCTCCTGTTCGACTCGCCGGAACCACCAGCCAGAGACGCCAAAATCCCCTGCCAGGTAGGCCAGAATCACATGGCGGACGCTCCGGAATCTCCCGCCGGGAAGGTAGGAACCACCTCTCAAACATACTGGAAGCACGTGCCGGACATGCCGGCACCACGTACTGGACAGACCAGAAACACCTGCCGGACCTGCCTGAACCACCTGCTGAGCACACCGGAACAACTTGCTCGACTCGCTGGAGCCACCTGCTGGACACCCCAAAATCACCAGCCAGCTATGCCAGAACCACTTGCCGTACACTCCGGAATCACCTGCTGGTTACACCAGAGCCACTTGGTGGACAATCCAGAATCACCTGCCGGACATGCCAGAACCACCTGTCACACATGCCGGAACCACGTGCCTGACACGCCGGAACCACCTCGCGGACAGACCGGAACCACCTACCAGACATGCCTGAACCACCTGCCGAGCATGCCGGAACCACCTGCCGGACACGCCAAAATCACCTGCGGGCTAGGCCAGAACCACTTGTAGGACTCTCCTGGAGCACCTGCCGGGCATGCGGGAACCACCTCTCAGACGTGCCAGAACCACGTGCGGCACATGACGGAACCCATTACCGGACAGACCGGAACCACCTGCTGGACACGCCAGAATCACCTGCCAAGAACACCGGAACCACCTGAACAGCTCGCCAGAAACACCTGCCGGACATGCCAAAATCACCTGCCGGCTACACCAGAACCTCTTGCCGGACACTCCGGAATCACCTGCCAGACATGATGCAACCAAATGTCAGACGTGCCAGAACCACGTGCCAGAGACACCGGATGCAACTGCCGAGCATGCCGGAACCTCCTGCTCAACTCGCTGTAACCACCTGCCGGGGACGCCAAAATCACCTGTCAGCTAGGCCAGAACCACGTGGCGGACTCTATGGAATCACCCGCCGGGCATGCCGGAACCAGCTCTCAGACGTGCCAGAAGCACGTGCCGGACACGCCGGAACCACCTACTAGAGAGACCGGAACCACCTGCCAGACCCGCCTGAACCACCTGCTGAGTACGCTGGAACAACCTGCTCTACTCGCTGGAGCCACCTGCTGGACACGCCAAAATCACCTGATGGCTACGCCAGCACCACTCGGCAGACAAGCCAGAATCACCTGCAGGGTATGCCGGAACCACCTCTCAGACGTGCCAGAACCCCTTGTCGGACACTCCGGAATCACCTGTCAGGCATGCCGGAACCACCTCTCGAACGTGCCAGAATGACGTGCCAGAGACACCGGATGCACCTGCCGAGCACGCCGGAACCTCCTCTTCGACTCGCCGGAACCACCAGCCAGAGACGCCAAAATCCCCTGCCAGGTAGGCCAGAATCACATGGCGGACGCTCCGGAATCTCCCGCCGGGAAGGTAGGAACCACCTCTCAAACATACTGGAAGCACGTGCCGGACATGCCGGCACCACGTACTGGACAGACCAGAAACACCTGCCGGACCTGCCTGAACCACCTGCTGAGCACACCGGAACAACTTGCTCGACTCGCTGGAGCCACCTGCTGGACACCCCAAAATCACCAGCCAGCTATGCCAGAACCACTTGCCGTACACTCCGGAATCACCTGCTGGTTACACCAGAGCCACTTGGTGGACAATCCAGAATCACCTGCCGGACATGCCAGAACCACCTGTCACACATGCCGGAACCACGTGCCTGACACGCCGGAACCACCTCGCGGACAGACCGGAACCACCTACCAGACATGCCTGAACCACCTGCCGAGCATGCCGGAACCACCTGCCGGACACGCCAAAATCACCTGCGGGCTAGGCCAGAACCACTTGTAGGACTCTCCTGGAGCACCTGCCGGGCATGCGGGAACCACCTCTCAGACGTGCCAGAACCACGTGCGGCACATGACGGAACCCATTACCGGACAGACCGGAACCACCTGCTGGACACGCCAGAATCACCTGCCAAGAACACCGGAACCACCTGAACAGCTCGCCAGAAACACCTGCCGGACATGCCAAAATCACCTGCCGGCTACACCAGAACCTCTTGCCGGACACTCCGGAATCACCTGCCAGACATGATGCAACCAAATGTCAGACGTGCCAGAACCACGTGCCAGAGACACCGGATGCAACTGCCGAGCATGCCGGAACCTCCTGCTCAACTCGCTGTAACCACCTGCCGGGGACGCCAAAATCACCTGTCAGCTAGGCCAGAACCACGTGGCGGACTCTATGGAATCACCCGCCGGGCATGCCGGAACCAGCTCTCAGACGTGCCAGAAGCACGTGCCGGACACGCCGGAACCACCTACTAGAGAGACCGGAACCACCTGCCAGACCCGCCTGAACCACCTGCTGAGTACGCTGGAACAACCTGCTCTACTCGCTGGAGCCACCTGCTGGACACGCCAAAATCACCTGATGGCTACGCCAGCACCACTCGGCAGACAAGCCAGAATCACCTGCAGGGTATGCCGGAACCACCTCTCAGACGTGCCAGAACCCCTTGTCGGACACTCCGGAATCACCTGTCAGGCATGCCGGAACCACCTCTCGAACGTGCCAGAATGACGTGCCAGAGACACCGGATGCACCTGCCGAGCACGCCGGAACCTCCTCTTCGACTCGCCGGAACCACCAGCCAGAGACGCCAAAATCCCCTGCCAGGTAGGCCAGAATCACATGGCGGACGCTCCGGAATCTCCCGCCGGGAAGGTAGGAACCACCTCTCAAACATACTGGAAGCACGTGCCGGACATGCCGGCACCACGTACTGGACAGACCAGAAACACCTGCCGGACCTGCCTGAACCACCTGCTGAGCACACCGGAACAACTTGCTCGACTCGCTGGAGCCACCTGCTGGACACCCCAAAATCACCAGCCAGCTATGCCAGAACCACTTGCCGTACACTCCGGAATCACCTGCTGGTTACACCAGAGCCACTTGGTGGACAATCCAGAATCACCTGCCGGACATGCCAGAACCACCTGTCACACATGCCGGAACCACGTGCCTGACACGCCGGAACCACCTCGCGGACAGACCGGAACCACCTACCAGACATGCCTGAACCACCTGCCGAGCATGCCGGAACCACCTGCCGGACACGCCAAAATCACCTGCGGGCTAGGCCAGAACCACTTGTAGGACTCTCCTGGAGCACCTGCCGGGCATGCGGGAACCACCTCTCAGACGTGCCAGAACCACGTGCGGCACATGACGGAACCCATTACCGGACAGACCGGAACCACCTGCTGGACACGCCAGAATCACCTGCCAAGAACACCGGAACCACCTGAACAGCTCGCCAGAAACACCTGCCGGACATGCCAAAATCACCTGCCGGCTACACCAGAACCTCTTGCCGGACACTCCGGAATCACCTGCCAGACATGATGCAACCAAATGTCAGACGTGCCAGAACCACGTGCCAGAGACACCGGATGCAACTGCCGAGCATGCCGGAACCTCCTGCTCAACTCGCTGTAACCACCTGCCGGGGACGCCAAAATCACCTGTCAGCTAGGCCAGAACCACGTGGCGGACTCTATGGAATCACCCGCCGGGCATGCCGGAACCAGCTCTCAGACGTGCCAGAAGCACGTGCCGGACACGCCGGAACCACCTACTAGAGAGACCGGAACCACCTGCCAGACCCGCCTGAACCACCTGCTGAGTACGCTGGAACAACCTGCTCTACTCGCTGGAGCCACCTGCTGGACACGCCAAAATCACCTGATGGCTACGCCAGCACCACTCGGCAGACAAGCCAGAATCACCTGCAGGGTATGCCGGAACCACCTCTCAGACGTGCCAGAACCCCTTGTCGGACACTCCGGAATCACCTGTCAGGCATGCCGGAACCACCTCTCGAACGTGCCAGAATGACGTGCCAGAGACACCGGATGCACCTGCCGAGCACGCCGGAACCTCCTCTTCGACTCGCCGGAACCACCAGCCAGAGACGCCAAAATCCCCTGCCAGGTAGGCCAGAATCACATGGCGGACGCTCCGGAATCTCCCGCCGGGAAGGTAGGAACCACCTCTCAAACATACTGGAAGCACGTGCCGGACATGCCGGCACCACGTACTGGACAGACCAGAAACACCTGCCGGACCTGCCTGAACCACCTGCTGAGCACACCGGAACAACTTGCTCGACTCGCTGGAGCCACCTGCTGGACACCCCAAAATCACCAGCCAGCTATGCCAGAACCACTTGCCGTACACTCCGGAATCACCTGCTGGTTACACCAGAGCCACTTGGTGGACAATCCAGAATCACCTGCCGGACATGCCAGAACCACCTGTCACACATGCCGGAACCACGTGCCTGACACGCCGGAACCACCTCGCGGACAGACCGGAACCACCTACCAGACATGCCTGAACCACCTGCCGAGCATGCCGGAACCACCTGCCGGACACGCCAAAATCACCTGCGGGCTAGGCCAGAACCACTTGTAGGACTCTCCTGGAGCACCTGCCGGGCATGCGGGAACCACCTCTCAGACGTGCCAGAACCACGTGCGGCACATGACGGAACCCATTACCGGACAGACCGGAACCACCTGCTGGACACGCCAGAATCACCTGCCAAGAACACCGGAACCACCTGAACAGCTCGCCAGAAACACCTGCCGGACATGCCAAAATCACCTGCCGGCTACACCAGAACCTCTTGCCGGACACTCCGGAATCACCTGCCAGACATGATGCAACCAAATGTCAGACGTGCCAGAACCACGTGCCAGAGACACCGGATGCAACTGCCGAGCATGCCGGAACCTCCTGCTCAACTCGCTGTAACCACCTGCCGGGGACGCCAAAATCACCTGTCAGCTAGGCCAGAACCACGTGGCGGACTCTATGGAATCACCCGCCGGGCATGCCGGAACCAGCTCTCAGACGTGCCAGAAGCACGTGCCGGACACGCCGGAACCACCTACTAGAGAGACCGGAACCACCTGCCAGACCCGCCTGAACCACCTGCTGAGTACGCTGGAACAACCTGCTCTACTCGCTGGAGCCACCTGCTGGACACGCCAAAATCACCTGATGGCTACGCCAGCACCACTCGGCAGACAAGCCAGAATCACCTGCAGGGTATGCCGGAACCACCTCTCAGACGTGCCAGAACCCCTTGTCGGACACTCCGGAATCACCTGTCAGGCATGCCGGAACCACCTCTCGAACGTGCCAGAATGACGTGCCAGAGACACCGGATGCACCTGCCGAGCACGCCGGAACCTCCTCTTCGACTCGCCGGAACCACCAGCCAGAGACGCCAAAATCCCCTGCCAGGTAGGCCAGAATCACATGGCGGACGCTCCGGAATCTCCCGCCGGGAAGGTAGGAACCACCTCTCAAACATACTGGAAGCACGTGCCGGACATGCCGGCACCACGTACTGGACAGACCAGAAACACCTGCCGGACCTGCCTGAACCACCTGCTGAGCACACCGGAACAACTTGCTCGACTCGCTGGAGCCACCTGCTGGACACCCCAAAATCACCAGCCAGCTATGCCAGAACCACTTGCCGTACACTCCGGAATCACCTGCTGGTTACACCAGAGCCACTTGGTGGACAATCCAGAATCACCTGCCGGACATGCCAGAACCACCTGTCACACATGCCGGAACCACGTGCCTGACACGCCGGAACCACCTCGCGGACAGACCGGAACCACCTACCAGACATGCCTGAACCACCTGCCGAGCATGCCGGAACCACCTGCCGGACACGCCAAAATCACCTGCGGGCTAGGCCAGAACCACTTGTAGGACTCTCCTGGAGCACCTGCCGGGCATGCGGGAACCACCTCTCAGACGTGCCAGAACCACGTGCGGCACATGACGGAACCCATTACCGGACAGACCGGAACCACCTGCTGGACACGCCAGAATCACCTGCCAAGAACACCGGAACCACCTGAACAGCTCGCCAGAAACACCTGCCGGACATGCCAAAATCACCTGCCGGCTACACCAGAACCTCTTGCCGGACACTCCGGAATCACCTGCCAGACATGATGCAACCAAATGTCAGACGTGCCAGAACCACGTGCCAGAGACACCGGATGCAACTGCCGAGCATGCCGGAACCTCCTGCTCAACTCGCTGTAACCACCTGCCGGGGACGCCAAAATCACCTGTCAGCTAGGCCAGAACCACGTGGCGGACTCTATGGAATCACCCGCCGGGCATGCCGGAACCAGCTCTCAGACGTGCCAGAAGCACGTGCCGGACACGCCGGAACCACCTACTAGAGAGACCGGAACCACCTGCCAGACCCGCCTGAACCACCTGCTGAGTACGCTGGAACAACCTGCTCTACTCGCTGGAGCCACCTGCTGGACACGCCAAAATCACCTGATGGCTACGCCAGCACCACTCGGCAGACAAGCCAGAATCACCTGCAGGGTATGCCGGAACCACCTCTCAGACGTGCCAGAACCCCTTGTCGGACACTCCGGAATCACCTGTCAGGCATGCCGGAACCACCTCTCGAACGTGCCAGAATGACGTGCCAGAGACACCGGATGCACCTGCCGAGCACGCCGGAACCTCCTCTTCGACTCGCCGGAACCACCAGCCAGAGACGCCAAAATCCCCTGCCAGGTAGGCCAGAATCACATGGCGGACGCTCCGGAATCTCCCGCCGGGAAGGTAGGAACCACCTCTCAAACATACTGGAAGCACGTGCCGGACATGCCGGCACCACGTACTGGACAGACCAGAAACACCTGCCGGACCTGCCTGAACCACCTGCTGAGCACACCGGAACAACTTGCTCGACTCGCTGGAGCCACCTGCTGGACACCCCAAAATCACCAGCCAGCTATGCCAGAACCACTTGCCGTACACTCCGGAATCACCTGCTGGTTACACCAGAGCCACTTGGTGGACAATCCAGAATCACCTGCCGGACATGCCAGAACCACCTGTCACACATGCCGGAACCACGTGCCTGACACGCCGGAACCACCTCGCGGACAGACCGGAACCACCTACCAGACATGCCTGAACCACCTGCCGAGCATGCCGGAACCACCTGCCGGACACGCCAAAATCACCTGCGGGCTAGGCCAGAACCACTTGTAGGACTCTCCTGGAGCACCTGCCGGGCATGCGGGAACCACCTCTCAGACGTGCCAGAACCACGTGCGGCACATGACGGAACCCATTACCGGACAGACCGGAACCACCTGCTGGACACGCCAGAATCACCTGCCAAGAACACCGGAACCACCTGAACAGCTCGCCAGAAACACCTGCCGGACATGCCAAAATCACCTGCCGGCTACACCAGAACCTCTTGCCGGACACTCCGGAATCACCTGCCAGACATGATGCAACCAAATGTCAGACGTGCCAGAACCACGTGCCAGAGACACCGGATGCAACTGCCGAGCATGCCGGAACCTCCTGCTCAACTCGCTGTAACCACCTGCCGGGGACGCCAAAATCACCTGTCAGCTAGGCCAGAACCACGTGGCGGACTCTATGGAATCACCCGCCGGGCATGCCGGAACCAGCTCTCAGACGTGCCAGAAGCACGTGCCGGACACGCCGGAACCACCTACTAGAGAGACCGGAACCACCTGCCAGACCCGCCTGAACCACCTGCTGAGTACGCTGGAACAACCTGCTCTACTCGCTGGAGCCACCTGCTGGACACGCCAAAATCACCTGATGGCTACGCCAGCACCACTCGGCAGACAAGCCAGAATCACCTGCAGGGTATGCCGGAACCACCTCTCAGACGTGCCAGAACCCCTTGTCGGACACTCCGGAATCACCTGTCAGGCATGCCGGAACCACCTCTCGAACGTGCCAGAATGACGTGCCAGAGACACCGGATGCACCTGCCGAGCACGCCGGAACCTCCTCTTCGACTCGCCGGAACCACCAGCCAGAGACGCCAAAATCCCCTGCCAGGTAGGCCAGAATCACATGGCGGACGCTCCGGAATCTCCCGCCGGGAAGGTAGGAACCACCTCTCAAACATACTGGAAGCACGTGCCGGACATGCCGGCACCACGTACTGGACAGACCAGAAACACCTGCCGGACCTGCCTGAACCACCTGCTGAGCACACCGGAACAACTTGCTCGACTCGCTGGAGCCACCTGCTGGACACCCCAAAATCACCAGCCAGCTATGCCAGAACCACTTGCCGTACACTCCGGAATCACCTGCTGGTTACACCAGAGCCACTTGGTGGACAATCCAGAATCACCTGCCGGACATGCCAGAACCACCTGTCACACATGCCGGAACCACGTGCCTGACACGCCGGAACCACCTCGCGGACAGACCGGAACCACCTACCAGACATGCCTGAACCACCTGCCGAGCATGCCGGAACCACCTGCCGGACACGCCAAAATCACCTGCGGGCTAGGCCAGAACCACTTGTAGGACTCTCCTGGAGCACCTGCCGGGCATGCGGGAACCACCTCTCAGACGTGCCAGAACCACGTGCGGCACATGACGGAACCCATTACCGGACAGACCGGAACCACCTGCTGGACACGCCAGAATCACCTGCCAAGAACACCGGAACCACCTGAACAGCTCGCCAGAAACACCTGCCGGACATGCCAAAATCACCTGCCGGCTACACCAGAACCTCTTGCCGGACACTCCGGAATCACCTGCCAGACATGATGCAACCAAATGTCAGACGTGCCAGAACCACGTGCCAGAGACACCGGATGCAACTGCCGAGCATGCCGGAACCTCCTGCTCAACTCGCTGTAACCACCTGCCGGGGACGCCAAAATCACCTGTCAGCTAGGCCAGAACCACGTGGCGGACTCTATGGAATCACCCGCCGGGCATGCCGGAACCAGCTCTCAGACGTGCCAGAAGCACGTGCCGGACACGCCGGAACCACCTACTAGAGAGACCGGAACCACCTGCCAGACCCGCCTGAACCACCTGCTGAGTACGCTGGAACAACCTGCTCTACTCGCTGGAGCCACCTGCTGGACACGCCAAAATCACCTGATGGCTACGCCAGCACCACTCGGCAGACAAGCCAGAATCACCTGCAGGGTATGCCGGAACCACCTCTCAGACGTGCCAGAACCCCTTGTCGGACACTCCGGAATCACCTGTCAGGCATGCCGGAACCACCTCTCGAACGTGCCAGAATGACGTGCCAGAGACACCGGATGCACCTGCCGAGCACGCCGGAACCTCCTCTTCGACTCGCCGGAACCACCAGCCAGAGACGCCAAAATCCCCTGCCAGGTAGGCCAGAATCACATGGCGGACGCTCCGGAATCTCCCGCCGGGAAGGTAGGAACCACCTCTCAAACATACTGGAAGCACGTGCCGGACATGCCGGCACCACGTACTGGACAGACCAGAAACACCTGCCGGACCTGCCTGAACCACCTGCTGAGCACACCGGAACAACTTGCTCGACTCGCTGGAGCCACCTGCTGGACACCCCAAAATCACCAGCCAGCTATGCCAGAACCACTTGCCGTACACTCCGGAATCACCTGCTGGTTACACCAGAGCCACTTGGTGGACAATCCAGAATCACCTGCCGGACATGCCAGAACCACCTGTCACACATGCCGGAACCACGTGCCTGACACGCCGGAACCACCTCGCGGACAGACCGGAACCACCTACCAGACATGCCTGAACCACCTGCCGAGCATGCCGGAACCACCTGCCGGACACGCCAAAATCACCTGCGGGCTAGGCCAGAACCACTTGTAGGACTCTCCTGGAGCACCTGCCGGGCATGCGGGAACCACCTCTCAGACGTGCCAGAACCACGTGCGGCACATGACGGAACCCATTACCGGACAGACCGGAACCACCTGCTGGACACGCCAGAATCACCTGCCAAGAACACCGGAACCACCTGAACAGCTCGCCAGAAACACCTGCCGGACATGCCAAAATCACCTGCCGGCTACACCAGAACCTCTTGCCGGACACTCCGGAATCACCTGCCAGACATGATGCAACCAAATGTCAGACGTGCCAGAACCACGTGCCAGAGACACCGGATGCAACTGCCGAGCATGCCGGAACCTCCTGCTCAACTCGCTGTAACCACCTGCCGGGGACGCCAAAATCACCTGTCAGCTAGGCCAGAACCACGTGGCGGACTCTATGGAATCACCCGCCGGGCATGCCGGAACCAGCTCTCAGACGTGCCAGAAGCACGTGCCGGACACGCCGGAACCACCTACTAGAGAGACCGGAACCACCTGCCAGACCCGCCTGAACCACCTGCTGAGTACGCTGGAACAACCTGCTCTACTCGCTGGAGCCACCTGCTGGACACGCCAAAATCACCTGATGGCTACGCCAGCACCACTCGGCAGACAAGCCAGAATCACCTGCAGGGTATGCCGGAACCACCTCTCAGACGTGCCAGAACCCCTTGTCGGACACTCCGGAATCACCTGTCAGGCATGCCGGAACCACCTCTCGAACGTGCCAGAATGACGTGCCAGAGACACCGGATGCACCTGCCGAGCACGCCGGAACCTCCTGTTCGACTCGCCGGAACCACCAGCCAGAGACGCCAAAATCCCCTGCCAGGTAGGCCAGAATCACATGGCGGACGCTCCGGAATCTCCCGCCGGGAAGGTAGGAACCACCTCTCAAACATACTGGAAGCACGTGCCGGACATGCCGGCACCACGTACTGGACAGACCAGAAACACCTGCCGGACCTGCCTGAACCACCTGCTGAGCACACCGGAACAACTTGCTCGACTCGCTGGAGCCACCTGCTGGACACCCCAAAATCACCAGCCAGCTATGCCAGAACCACTTGCCGTACACTCCGGAATCACCTGCTGGTTACACCAGAGCCACTTGGTGGACAATCCAGAATCACCTGCCGGACATGCCAGAACCACCTGTCACACATGCCGGAACCACGTGCCTGACACGCCGGAACCACCTCGCGGACAGACCGGAACCACCTACCAGACATGCCTGAACCACCTGCCGAGCATGCCGGAACCACCTGCCGGACACGCCAAAATCACCTGCGGGCTAGGCCAGAACCACTTGTAGGACTCTCCTGGAGCACCTGCCGGGCATGCGGGAACCACCTCTCAGACGTGCCAGAACCACGTGCGGCACATGACGGAACCCATTACCGGACAGACCGGAACCACCTGCTGGACACGCCAGAATCACCTGCCAAGAACACCGGAACCACCTGAACAGCTCGCCAGAAACACCTGCCGGACATGCCAAAATCACCTGCCGGCTACACCAGAACCTCTTGCCGGACACTCCGGAATCACCTGCCAGACATGATGCAACCAAATGTCAGACGTGCCAGAACCACGTGCCAGAGACACCGGATGCAACTGCCGAGCATGCCGGAACCTCCTGCTCAACTCGCTGTAACCACCTGCCGGGGACGCCAAAATCACCTGTCAGCTAGGCCAGAACCACGTGGCGGACTCTATGGAATCACCCGCCGGGCATGCCGGAACCAGCTCTCAGACGTGCCAGAAGCACGTGCCGGACACGCCGGAACCACCTACTAGAGAGACCGGAACCACCTGCCAGACCCGCCTGAACCACCTGCTGAGTACGCTGGAACAACCTGCTCTACTCGCTGGAGCCACCTGCTGGACACGCCAAAATCACCTGATGGCTACGCCAGCACCACTCGGCAGACAAGCCAGAATCACCTGCAGGGTATGCCGGAACCACCTCTCAGACGTGCCAGAACCCCTTGTCGGACACTCCGGAATCACCTGTCAGGCATGCCGGAACCACCTCTCGAACGTGCCAGAATGACGTGCCAGAGACACCGGATGCACCTGCCGAGCACGCCGGAACCTCCTGTTCGACTCGCCGGAACCACCAGCCAGAGACGCCAAAATCCCCTGCCAGGTAGGCCAGAATCACATGGCGGACGCTCCGGAATCTCCCGCCGGGAAGGTAGGAACCACCTCTCAAACATACTGGAAGCACGTGCCGGACATGCCGGCACCACGTACTGGACAGACCAGAAACACCTGCCGGACCTGCCTGAACCACCTGCTGAGCACACCGGAACAACTTGCTCGACTCGCTGGAGCCACCTGCTGGACACCCCAAAATCACCAGCCAGCTATGCCAGAACCACTTGCCGTACACTCCGGAATCACCTGCTGGTTACACCAGAGCCACTTGGTGGACAATCCAGAATCACCTGCCGGACATGCCAGAACCACCTGTCACACATGCCGGAACCACGTGCCTGACACGCCGGAACCACCTCGCGGACAGACCGGAACCACCTACCAGACATGCCTGAACCACCTGCCGAGCATGCCGGAACCACCTGCCGGACACGCCAAAATCACCTGCGGGCTAGGCCAGAACCACTTGTAGGACTCTCCTGGAGCACCTGCCGGGCATGCGGGAACCACCTCTCAGACGTGCCAGAACCACGTGCGGCACATGACGGAACCCATTACCGGACAGACCGGAACCACCTGCTGGACACGCCAGAATCACCTGCCAAGAACACCGGAACCACCTGAACAGCTCGCCAGAAACACCTGCCGGACATGCCAAAATCACCTGCCGGCTACACCAGAACCTCTTGCCGGACACTCCGGAATCACCTGCCAGACATGATGCAACCAAATGTCAGACGTGCCAGAACCACGTGCCAGAGACACCGGATGCAACTGCCGAGCATGCCGGAACCTCCTGCTCAACTCGCTGTAACCACCTGCCGGGGACGCCAAAATCACCTGTCAGCTAGGCCAGAACCACGTGGCGGACTCTATGGAATCACCCGCCGGGCATGCCGGAACCAGCTCTCAGACGTGCCAGAAGCACGTGCCGGACACGCCGGAACCACCTACTAGAGAGACCGGAACCACCTGCCAGACCCGCCTGAACCACCTGCTGAGTACGCTGGAACAACCTGCTCTACTCGCTGGAGCCACCTGCTGGACACGCCAAAATCACCTGATGGCTACGCCAGCACCACTCGGCAGACAAGCCAGAATCACCTGCAGGGTATGCCGGAACCACCTCTCAGACGTGCCAGAACCCCTTGTCGGACACTCCGGAATCACCTGTCAGGCATGCCGGAACCACCTCTCGAACGTGCCAGAATGACGTGCCAGAGACACCGGATGCACCTGCCGAGCACGCCGGAACCTCCTCTTCGACTCGCCGGAACCACCAGCCAGAGACGCCAAAATCCCCTGCCAGGTAGGCCAGAATCACATGGCGGACGCTCCGGAATCTCCCGCCGGGAAGGTAGGAACCACCTCTCAAACATACTGGAAGCACGTGCCGGACATGCCGGCACCACGTACTGGACAGACCAGAAACACCTGCCGGACCTGCCTGAACCACCTGCTGAGCACACCGGAACAACTTGCTCGACTCGCTGGAGCCACCTGCTGGACACCCCAAAATCACCAGCCAGCTATGCCAGAACCACTTGCCGTACACTCCGGAATCACCTGCTGGTTACACCAGAGCCACTTGGTGGACAATCCAGAATCACCTGCCGGACATGCCAGAACCACCTGTCACACATGCCGGAACCACGTGCCTGACACGCCGGAACCACCTCGCGGACAGACCGGAACCACCTACCAGACATGCCTGAACCACCTGCCGAGCATGCCGGAACCACCTGCCGGACACGCCAAAATCACCTGCGGGCTAGGCCAGAACCACTTGTAGGACTCTCCTGGAGCACCTGCCGGGCATGCGGGAACCACCTCTCAGACGTGCCAGAACCACGTGCGGCACATGACGGAACCCATTACCGGACAGACCGGAACCACCTGCTGGACACGCCAGAATCACCTGCCAAGAACACCGGAACCACCTGAACAGCTCGCCAGAAACACCTGCCGGACATGCCAAAATCACCTGCCGGCTACACCAGAACCTCTTGCCGGACACTCCGGAATCATCTGCCAGACATGATGCAACCAAATGTCAGACGTGCCAGAACCACGTGCCAGAGACACCGGATGCAACTGCCGAGCATGCCGGAACCTCCTGCTCAACTCGCTGTAACCACCTGCCGGGGACGCCAAAATCACCTGTCAGCTAGGCCAGAACCACGTGGCGGACTCTATGGAATCACCCGCCGGGCATGCCGGAACCAGCTCTCAGACGTGCCAGAAGCACGTGCCGGACACGCCGGAACCACCTACTAGAGAGACCGGAACCACCTGCCAGACCCGCCTGAACCACCTGCTGAGTACGCTGGAACAACCTGCTCTACTCGCTGGAGCCACCTGCTGGACACGCCAAAATCACCTGATGGCTACGCCAGCACCACTCGGCAGACAAGCCAGAATCACCTGCAGGGTATGCCGGAACCACCTCTCAGACGTGCCAGAACCCCTTGTCGGACACTCCGGAATCACCTGTCAGGCATGCCGGAACCACCTCTCGAACGTGCCAGAATGACGTGCCAGAGACACCGGATGCACCTGCCGAGCACGCCGGAACCTCCTCTTCGACTCGCCGGAACCACCAGCCAGAGACGCCAAAATCCCCTGCCAGGTAGGCCAGAATCACATGGCGGACGCTCCGGAATCTCCCGCCGGGAAGGTAGGAACCACCTCTCAAACATACTGGAAGCACGTGCCGGACATGCCGGCACCACGTACTGGACAGACCAGAAACACCTGCCGGACCTGCCTGAACCACCTGCTGAGCACACCGGAACAACTTGCTCGACTCGCTGGAGCCACCTGCTGGACACCCCAAAATCACCAGCCAGCTATGCCAGAACCACTTGCCGTACACTCCGGAATCACCTGCTGGTTACACCAGAGCCACTTGGTGGACAATCCAGAATCACCTGCCGGACATGCCAGAACCACCTGTCACACATGCCGGAACCACGTGCCTGACACGCCGGAACCACCTCGCGGACAGACCGGAACCACCTACCAGACATGCCTGAACCACCTGCCGAGCATGCCGGAACCACCTGCCGGACACGCCAAAATCACCTGCGGGCTAGGCCAGAACCACTTGTAGGACTCTCCTGGAGCACCTGCCGGGCATGCGGGAACCACCTCTCTGACGTGCCAGAACCACGTGCGGCACATGACGGAACCCATTACCGGACAGACCGGAACCACCTGCTG